>NW_010318697.1:1608-21341 GCF_000700745.2 Antrostomus carolinensis | reverse complement strand
GGAAAGAGGAATGTGCAGTCCAGCAAGCAAGACATGCATGGAAAAGTACATTTCTCCCAGCATGTTTTGCAATCTCCATGCTATTCCCTCCCCATCTTCCTTTCCACTGATCTCATCTGTGGCGATGAAGTCAAGAAGAAAATGTAGGAAGTAGCACTTGCAGGATAAGATCATTTTACTGCCTGTTGCATGACCAACATCAGCCTTAACAGAGCTTTGACCCTTTTCATGGGGCCATCTCCTTGTGAAAAACAGACATTCAGCTCTACTGATTGTCAGTGAAGGGACCCGAAGGCAACTTGAGGTTGTCTGGGGGTGTGTAGTTCACACAATGGATTTGCTATTAAAGCTATGGTGTTGCACTCTGCTGGTAACAGTGTGCACGGAACTGCCGGGAACCAGGGTTACATGTTATGCAAGTCACAACACAGTATTTCTGTTGTGTTGTTTTCAGAATACATATAAAGATGTGTTCTTCATGTGTGAACTCCATCTTCCGATTACATTACATAAGAAGGCTTGAATCTTCAGTTTCCCCCCTAGAAACTATTGTTCTTGTTCTGTTCAATGCAACCCAACTATGAGGAAACGATGAGTTTTCCTTTTCTTAGCTGGGCCCAGGACTACCTAAAAATGTAACCTGTACAACTACCTTCCTGAATTAATTACGTTCCAGGTAAAAATAAACCTGAAATATAAAATGGCACACCCACGTACTTGACCTTAATGAGATCTATAACTGCTTATTCGCCCCATGGCACACATCTCTTTCATGTGAAACCCAGAAACTTGCTACCTTCCAACAGGTCAATATGTCTGACATGACCGATTCAAACCACTGTTCTACAGATCAATAATTCCTACCATTCTTTGCACTTACAAAATAAGAGAATAGAATCAATAGTTTTAAAAATTAAATAAATACCTGGTTTTGGCCTGCAAAGAGGGAAAAGCGTTAGCAAAGCAGGGTCTGTGGAGGCAGAACTCTGTAATTCATGAAGCTATGGTTTGGGTTGTCTATCTGCCTTAAGTGGGAAACACCAGTGGAAATACTCAGGCACTCTACATATGCATTTTAATATTGAAAGTAGTGTGAGCAGTGGGTACAGCATACCGAGTACCCCACTGAGCCTCTTCACAAGGGGAAATCAGTGGCTGCTTTGCTGATAGGAGACTTGAAGAGAAGAGAGGAGTAGAACTCTGCTCCATCCTTGCAGAATCGCCTTGCTGGAACAGAGATCTGCCTGACAAATCTCCCAGAGGAGTAAAGCAGGGAAAGCAAAGTCCTGCCTCCTCATTCACTCTCCCTGTTATTAATTTGTAACATTATTACAAATAAAGATTATTTTACTGTGCTAATGCCTAATCATGGCAGAGGACCAAGATCATATGAGGGGGAGCATGGTGCTAGGCACTGAATAAACACAGAAAAACAAGACAGTCCTGCCCCGGTGAGTGGAAAGGTTTAGAGAATACGAATAAATATTCATTGCTTTTGGATGCCTGTAGGAGCCACCTTCCAAGTTTTCTCAGGTTCAACCGCTACTATTGATGTAGCAAAAAAGAATCATGATTTATTCGGGTAAAGGAGGAGACTCCCTAAAAACACACGTTCCAACAAAACAGAAACAGACTAAACAAGCCTATTGAAGAAATATGCATTTGAGAAACTGCTCTGATTTAAAAGATATGGGTTTTATCCTTCACCCATTATGTGGACCTGTGGTATGGCGGCATGCTGGAGATACATCATGTGATAATTCAGGGACACTAATGCTGTAGAAAAATCAACGATACTGCAAGAGTAAGCAAATAAACCTTGAGATTACAAAGAAAAAAAAAAGAAAACAAAATCTACAAGGTCTGGTCTGGTGCACACTATCATTATTGACGTGAATCATGAATTTATGATCCTCAGAGAAGGAGCTGGTGTGCCTCCTCATAAAGCTTGTCTTAGGGGCATATTCATTACTAGCAGAGGACAAGCTCCACAGTTGCTCTCATATAATGATCCAACAGTGGCATTTAAGAGAGCAGAATATAAACACTCAGGCTGGAATTTGGCCAGGACACTACATTTAACATCCCACTCCTAATAAGAAATGTCATATAGGCTGCAATGTCCAAGCAGAGGAGACACAAGCTTAATTAAAAGATCTCATCTGATAGTCCCACACATGGCAAACTGCATAGACCAGAATTTACAGTCCTGGGCAACATCAAGTGTTGAGTTGACCCTGGCTGCAACTGTCAAATGTGGTATAGCAGTTGGAGAACATGTGTTGTGGATGAAAGCAAGAGTATTTTGCCTTGGAGGGTCCCAGGTATGTCCCACAGGAAAAAAACAAAACAAAACAACTGTCTGCAAAAGGCCTCTCTTCCTCCCTGTTCTGTTGGCCAGCTTCTCCTGTGTGTACCATCGTGCTCTCAAATGAACTCACTCATAATGTGATGACAACCTTCCCATTTTTTGGATGCCAGGTCTTTAAATGAAAGGAAATTAGGGTGTTTGGAAGGTTGTCACCTTATCCTCTGCCAAAGACCAGGAGAATTTTCTTTCCTTTTTTTTTTTTTTTTTTTAGGAGCGGCCAAACCACTTTTGAATCACACAGTCAACATGGTGAGTATGGTTGACTTGCCTTAAAACAAAAACTAAACACATTTGCTGAATTTCATAATTGTCTACTCATTTTCATTTTTCTACCCATACTTTTTTTCCTGCTGCCTTTCTAAACTATCACTTTACATGCTTAGGCCATACTATTTCTGGTCTTGTCTATCTATCTGCCTCTATCCTTTTTTTTTTTTTGCATGCTACTGTCTTCTAATCTAATCGAATTTAATCTAATCTAATCTAATCTCAACTGATCTAATTTCTCCTTTTTATTCCTTTGCTCACACTTCCTTTTCATATATCCTGTTCAAATAGGAATATAAATTGGCTCCTTCCAGCCTCAAAGTTCTGACACTGCTGTGTCTTACGGCAATTCACCAACCAACAGAGAGATATTACAATATTTAAGAAATTAAAACTGAACGCCAGGCTCATAATGGTATTTACTTCAATTTTGTTGGTCTAATTCCATTGAATTCAGCAGAGTTGCAATGACTGGAAAAATGTGATAACCGAACAGACCCTGGGGCTTTTGCTTATTCTGTGTGACCTCTGCTATTCCAGACAGGACCCCACAGGCATTTACAAAGTAGTGTAGACATGCCTTGTGTGTGTCTGTTTTCACTCATACCATGATATTCCCATCCTGTGCTATCTATACACTCACAGGGACTAGTCAAACTGTTTATTTTCCACTGATAACCGTTGAAGGTCTCTAACAAGAATTCTATTGCTATTCTGAATGTTACTATCTGAAATTAGCTGTAAATCTCTTGTGCTGCTTAAGCTCAAGGAAGTTCACTGATCTTGAAGTTTGGTATCTAGACAACAATATTCCTTAAATAGCCCATCCACAATATAAGCTAAACAGAAAGGCAGTAGACTTGAAAAGCCTTGCAGAAATTACTTCAAGATACTCTGCAGGCAAAGTCAGTGACTCTGCCATATCATTGACTTATGTAATACTTCTAATTCTCAGAAGAATATTAAAATATTAATGATCATAATCACAGTGAAGCATTTAGTAAAAAAGAGTGCTTTAACTTCTATCTGCCATAGCCCATAGCAATACTGGTAGCCAAACAGATGTAGCACTATATTGTACAAGAGGACATTCAATTTCTCAGTGAAGTTGGAATGGAAAATATTAAGAGCATCTAGAGACACTATTCCACATCAGCTGAGGTTAGACTGTGGACTCATAAGAAATCTATAATTTTATTTTATGTATTAGCAATCTACATTTAAATCTACTCTTAAAAATGTGCAGGCTATATGAATAAATGTTAGCTGACCAAAAGGCTATGGAGAGATACCTTCAGAAGTGAAACATAAGTAAAATATTTAAATATGCATTTGTATTTTAATTTATTTAAAGTGAGGAACAGAAGAGCTGTAAGTAGTAAACTCTTCGGCTTGCTGATATATGTTCAGGAAAAAAAATTCATCAGTGTGGCTACATCTAATTGCTGCCATCAGGCAAACAGATTAATTAAGATGACAATTCATACATGGTTACTGCTGAATGCTTCAGTTGAGTTAAGGCATTGGTCAGTTTTTCCTGTGCTTATGTAGGCTAAATTGCCTTCTCTGTGATACTGGTTTTAGTCATTAATGGTAGACTGCTACTCATCTGATGGAGTAGGGGTCAGTATACTCTTCTGCACTGCTCCATTGCATGGCACAACTCCTTACAGTGACTTCTGAAGAGCTCTCTAGGCACAAGAAAGTAGCAACAGCCCAATGTTGTCAAGACAGGTAGACTTTTGATTGACGTTGCCAAGATCTGTACAGCTGTGAACATGGCTCTGCCTCTGGCAAACTGCTGTATTCTGCAAGGGCTTTGGAGGAAGCATGGAGTCTGCAATTCAGGAGGATAGGTTTGGGCAATTCTTTTCATAACTGCATGATAGGCAGTAAATGTCTTGAGAGTAACTTTGCCAAGTGTCAATTGCCTAACAGCAACCTCATTTAGGTTGTAGGAGGGAGGCTAAACCATATTATAGGCCTTTTCTTTGACTTTTTTCCCAGAATCAAATTACATTGTTCAATGAAAATAGCTTGTGCAAATACAGGCAGCGAGTCAGCAAAGATATGACAGAAGGAAGACATAAAATTTCCAGCACACTTAAGAAAACTGGTGTTGGTTACTCTCATTAATCAAGACTGATAATGTCACTAAGGGTGGCAAGACCTGACTCGAGTACGGAATAATCTGTTTGTGTCTCTCACAAATGATATTTCTACTGAACAGACCCACAACAGCATTCACTTTGCCTTAGGTGCCTTTGTGTTGATGAAGTCTGATTTCATCCATTCTGTTGCCTGGTCCTACGCTTGGCACAGCTTCACTGAAGGAATTATAATACTCACATTTCTATATTCAGATAATTCCCCTCTGCATCCATCACTGTGAAAAGTTTTACGCATGTTCCCAGATACTGCAAGAATTCATAGATTTCATTTGGAACTGTGATTCTGTGTAGTTCTCCAGATCAGACAATCAATCTAATTTAAATGGTTTGCTTCTCTTTTTTCACAATCCAGCATTCTTGTGTGGCGTTTTAACTCGTGATCTATCTCGGTTTCTCATCAGATTTTTCCTGTATTCTTCACTCCAGCCTTCACATAATTTTCTGATTAAATAACTGAAATCACCTGAAGCAGACCATGGCTTTCAGCCTGTACTCGGAGGAGCCCAAAGCTTTCTAAAAGCTCAGTAAGCAAGACCAGGGCTTGGCTTATTAAGCTTTTAACTTCTCTTGTATGTATCCAACATTTCAGTTGGAATGTATTTGGGTTTCTCAAATCAAGAAATCGCTGATTAACAAACTCTGAGCTTGTTACTGCCCACAGTTAAGACAGAGACCATTTTTTCTTTCTTGTGTCCAGCATCACATCATAGCTGCACAGCTCTACATCAGTCCAGTTATATTGAAGGCACTGACTTCATTTCTGGATACCATGATTCTCAGTGTCTACAAGTAGTTGGCAGCTGAGTTCTGGGTAAAGGTAGCAGTTTCAAAGAGCTACAGTAGATCATTATTAACAAGAAATGCCTGAAATGAAGGCTTAAAATATCCTTTCTCTAAAACTAAGAGGGGCATAAGTTACACTTGCTGCAAATTAGAGAGCAGGAGGTCCAAGTAAGATCTACTTTGTAGCACTCTACTTAAGTAGAACAGATTAACACCATGAAATGACAGTGCAAGTACATTTTGAGATAGCTAATGCCTACAAAGCTATCCCAGCCACCACAGGCAAGAGCACGAAACACCACGTCATGTTCATCTTCAGTCTGGGTGAAGCTCTTCAGAAACATCAGTTGCTCCCTCTAATCCTTAATGAGCCCGTTTCAGGCTGTTCTCATACACACTGCATTAAGCCACCTGCAATTACACCTGTAGTTCATGGACTGCTTGGGAAGGGCCCTGGACAAATAGCTTCTGTTTACCTAATCAAGAGATCACCAGAGCTTCCATCTGTACAAAACCAGAGTGCCTGTTGTCGTGCTGGTTTTGTTCTTCTTGATTTGCTTTTGCATTTTCATGATATGTTTTCATGGTGGCATTAATGTTGCCTGAAAGATTTACCATTTTTGTATAGACTTTCCTTTCCCTTGAATTCGAGCCTGATCTTTTACCATAGCCATGGCTCTGTCATTCTCTTTAACCCAGATCTGTTTGATTCTAGGTTGGAATATGACCCAGAGGCCACATTCCTTGTGTTGACTGATAACCTCCTCCAGGCCACAGATAACTAGTTGTCCACAGCAGTTCTTTCAGATAGGTCAGCTGTATTTATTACAGCACATGGACCACACAGCCTTCCCCTTCTTCAGCAACAGAAGCTGCAAGAGCAATGCCAAGCACTGATTCTCTGACCCCAGGGACTTCCATGGGAGATCCATGTCATTCCTAGCTCTATTTCTCGTTTAGAGCTTTGACAGGACAGAAGGTTCATCAGATCTGGACAGCACTGGATAAGCTCTAGGGCAGCTGAGTGACAGGCCAATTCAATATGATTCAGGGACATAACTATTAGCTTATAAGCCTGGGGTGAGAAAGAAAACTGATTTACTTAAACAGCATGAAAAAGCCAGCATTTCTGAGAGGCCAAAATGAAGGGGGCTGTCTTGTCACTCAGGTTCAGGGCTGGGTTGGATTTGCCAAGTGTTTTTTTTTTTTCCTTGTGACTGATGAGAAAACTGTGGGCTTGACATTTGAATATGGACCTCCCTACGGTGATTCACGCCTCTGCCGGCTTCCCGCACGCCGTCTCCCCTTTCAAATAACTGAGAGCAGCACGACGCTTCGCAATTTTCCTTCCCGGGTGCCCTGTTCGAGCCGTGCGCTGCACAGGGGCCCCATGACTGTCATTAGCTAGCAGTTGAGTTCCAGCTCGAGTGGAAAACACCAAGCTATAACAACCTAAATACCAGACATCTGCTGTCTCCATGCCCCGGGCCATGTCACTTGCGATCATCACTTGAAGAGCTCAGTATCAGCTCAGCGGTGTGGGCTGGAGAGCAGCCCAAGCTGCAAACACTCCTGGTGGAAGGGTTGTCTCCTCTGGAATGCACTTCCCCACTTCAGCTCTTAACAGCCTGGATTTCATGACCTCCAGGTCATCCTGTAGGGTCCATCTGCTTTCCCAGGCTCTGAAGGGGGAGGAGAAATTTGGGAAATTATAAGGCTACTATAGGAAATGCTTAGTTGTAGTGTGGCAGGAAGAGGTTGTGCCTTGAGACATTGACTCAGTGGGTAGAAATTGTAGTGATATTGAGTAAATCTGCCCAGAAAGCAGAACGGGGAACTGTTACTGAGCTGAAGAAACAAACACTTATTGACTTTGTGAGACAGAAGATACAGGATTTTTATAATTTGATAAGTAAAATTGTTGTGAATAAGGTTTTAAAGTCTATAAATAAAAACAAAGAGAACTAGCAGGAAACATAGATCTTACAGTCATAAAAGAGAGAGGGGAAGAAAAAGTTCCAATAAGGGATTGTTCCAAGAGCCCACTTAAAATATTTAACACTGATCCCTTTGCCTTCTAGCTCCTTAAAAGAAATCACCTCTTACATCACGCCATTCAAAATGCATTATGCTTTCAATTTGCCTTGTCTCCGGCTATATTCACACTAAACAATTACACTGTACGCAGGAAAGAATCCAGCAAAAGCAACCCATCTTGCTGTATGCTAGGAATGGTTTTCTTCAGATGGCTTTAATGCTGAAGACAAAGGTCAGCAATTTACCCCAAACAAAGCACTGGAATTTAATCTTTCCTCTGCTTGTGAGCAGCATGCTTCCACGGCCTTCGCAGCGTTCTTCAATTACATTCCTACTGGAAAGTAGGGCTTTAAAAAACCGTCTGTGAAGGCTGTTCAGTTTTTCTCCTGAGAGACTTGAAGCTGTGAATACTGTATTACGGAGCTGCCAAGTTATCTGCAGAGGTCCTCTACCATTTTACCTCTTCCAGAGACGCTTGTTTAATTAATGCATTCCACAAGCTGTAGGGCTCCTTGCAGCTGAGGGTTTCTTCTGCTTTGACGCACGATCGTGCTGGAGGATAAGGGCATGGACAGTTCGTGTCAAATGTTGCAGCCCCCTGACCAGCTTTGCCTTCGCACATGGACTGCGCAGCCTGGAAACGCATCTCTGAGCAATACGTGAAACCAACAAACTGTGCTTTGAAATTGGGAAGGAAGGAGAAGACAGCTGGAAATGTGCATAATTTAAAATGCTGTAGGATGAGAAACAGATGCTGGCATGGCATTTGAGGAGTTGCAAGTTACACAGCTTATGCTGGCAGTTGGCAAGCTAAACTGGTATCAGACCCACAGCTATGCAAAACCCACCACCACCACTGGCATCCAGGCTGGCAGAGCCACCCAAGGGCAAGCAATCATGGGCACGGAAATATCCTCTCTCTTGTCGTTGGACCTCCACCCTGGAAGGGGCCAGAGCAGAGCGAGGGAAATCAGACTGCACCTGCCTGGGAGATAAACACAACATCTCCCTTTCAAGGGCTATCTGTGCATTACCTGTCACCAGGACCTAAATTCACTTAAATGAAAGGAAAAAAGGGAGGGAGAAAAGCAAAGGGGTGTATTTGCTCTCTAATTCAAGTCTTGATGATCCATATCTCACAGGCAGAGCCTCCAGCTGAACTCCCAGTGCCTCCTCTGCTCTGAAGCAGATGAAGGAAAGCGTTTCTGATCCCTCCCTGATGCATGTTGTAAGTGGGTGAGTTGGCAGTGAGATGAGATTCCCTTCCTTACTGCTGCCTACCAAAAAGGGAAACCCTGGAAAACTGCCAGATCGGGGGACTCGTTAGGGAAATACTACTTTGCTGCTGGGAGGAAAATCCAGATGAGGCAGAATTCCACACAATTCTGCCAGCTAAAACATTGTTTTGACTTGCATCAGTAGAAGGAAGCTATCAGCTAATTTACACAAAGGATAAAGGCTTTTTGGGAGATGTGATTTTAGCACCATCACTCCCCAGCAACTAGTGAGACAGAAAGCTAAAATCACTGGGGCTTAGGAAAAAAACATAATCTATCCTTAGGGATGGAGAAGGACAAGTTTTCAGTGGGCTCATATAAGAAAAGAGAAAATAAAGGAATATCCTACCTATGCTAAGAGTTACAGTGAGCGCTTACAGAGCTGGTTATAGATTTCAAGCAGTCTGTCGGTGCTTACTAGTAATTGATTGTGGGTGATGGTTACTTTCCATGTAGTTCAACGGTGCTATTGAGAATAAAATCCTATCCCTTTTTTTTTGGACCAGGATGGCAGGTCTCCATCAGAGCTCCTTTAGGATTTGGAACAGAGGCCAGTGCCAGAAAACTTGCGAAAACCACAGGGCTGCAGGGTGGATCCGTGTCTTCCCTCTCTCCGTGCTGGCCCTGGTGTAATCCCAAGTCTGTGCTAATGCATGAAGCCCATTGCAGAACGCAGTGGGAGTAACCACAACCTTGTGTGACCTTTGCATTGGCAGCTCCTCTGCAGAGTTTGAAACTTTGCATTGCCGCCTTCCACTCCTCAAGATCTTACCTAAACAAGTTGATTTTTAACTCGTAAGAAAGGCTCTGGCCCCTGAGGAGACTTTGAAGTAGATTCTAAAAAAGCCATTAGTTCTAGTCATAGGACTAGGGGTTGTCCATGGCAAAGAACGGGGAGAAAAGGCTGTAATTCTCCCTCGCAGCTGTGACCACTGATTCATAGTCACACTGGCATAGACAATACTGGCATAGACAATATTTTTAGAAGGGTTTTTTTCTTTTTTTCCATAGAAGATAATGAGGTATGGCGCCCCAGGGACACCCACAGTCTCCTGGACAGGGATGAAAGCAGTCTCAGAAGAAAAGAATCTCTACCTTGGAGGAAGAAAGCCTCCATGGAGCTAAGGACAGTCATGAGGTTCACTCCTAACACAAGGGCTGCTTAATAGCTGCTCTTTCACGCTGGCTTTTTTCTCCTCTCCCAAGCAGTACAAGCCTCAGGAATACTCCTACTGACTATGCAAAAGGGATGTACCCTTATTTACATACAGTTGTCCCCCCCAGCCCACCCACTCTCCCGTCTTCCATTCTCCATCATCCTTGGGCACGGACATGGGGCACGCAGAGGCCTCCAGGAACCAACAGTGCTGGTCCATTCCCACCCCAGGGACAAGTTAGCTCCCTCCCATGTGGGGTACAACCTGACACCAGCACAGAAGTCTTTCCCAAAGGTATCCCACCTAGTTACTCATGCTCAGGCTTAACAGGTTCAGCCAAAGAGGTTTTCAAAGGGTCTTGCTTGAAGTGGCATGGCTGCCAGCTGGCTTTGGCTGTTGGAGATCTGATCAGCATGAATATGTCCTACCTTGCTACATTAAACCAAATATTCCATGTGATTCAGGAAGGTCCCCAAACACAGGTTTCTCTCTTGTGTGTTTTAGAGTCAGTGTTGTACCTTTGCAGGGTGTCCTTACCTACTTCTTAGACCTCACTTGGGGCTGAGTGTGTTGAAGTCACTGCCCACGAGACAAACTATACCTATGCCGAAAGGTCAAACACGATGAACGTGATACTCAAGTGCTGAATATTGTTTGTTTGGACTGATCAGAATATTTCTGAAGTGACTTACACCAAATTCTTCCTGTGCTCAAAACCATTTTTCTCCACAAGCCATGTTTACAAATGCCAAAAATATTTTGAACCAGGAGTTATGAAAGCATGAAAGCATTTATAGAGGGCTGTTTCAACATTGCAAATACTTATATGTAGTTGAGCCAGGTCCTGCTGCTCATGAGAACAGCTTTCACCAATCTGTCAACACTGCCTTGTCCTAACTTGTCCAAGCAAGAGCTCAGAAAATCAATGTGATGTGAAGAGACCCTCAAGGTGCCACTGTGCAAATATAATGCTGGTGCAGGGCAGGAGGACAGTGAATCTGGCAGGTACAAAGAAGTTTGTAACTATCTGCAGAAATCGTAATTTTGTGGGTCATTTAATACCATAGAGACTTCCCAACTTTTGGAATTATCAATTATTCTTCTGGAAAGGTAAAAAAATCTTCACATTTTTCTTAATTACTAAATTTAATTGTGACTTAAATGTCTTGGTCCATAATGTATTTTTAAAGGATTACACGAGTTCAGACTTATTGTTGAGCCATTTTTTGCACTGAACTTTGCCAATTCCAGGACAATAGGGAATTTTGCAATAAAATCAAATATCAGTCCACCGTCCTCCCCAAACTCGGGAGATTTTTCATAGTTTGCATTATACCCTTTTGCTCTATAATTTTGTTTCCCTTCCCTACGTTGGACTTTCACTCACCCTTTCCATTACTTCAGAGACAGCGGTTTAGGGTAGAGTATTTTATTTTATTTGTCTTAGAATTCCCTAGTATTGGTTCAGCATGGTAAAAATGTGATTAATAAGTAAATAAAAGTACTGGACCAGGAACTCTATTCAGAAATGGCCTCATAACTTTTGCTTTGACCCTGCCAAGTGGAAGTTCTATTTTAATATCAGTATTTAGCAGAATTCATGGCCATGCCCTAATTTCTGATCTACAGAGTACAGAGAAATAATTCCAATTATCACTTCCAGAGTGTTTGCAAAGGAGCATACAGTGATTACCCGAAAAATAAACGGAATCTCTCAATGACTTCAGGGATTCAGCCAAACCACCAAAAAATCAGGCTTTTAACATTCCCCACGTGAATTCACCCACACTATGTCTTAAAACCAGAATTAAAAGTTATGTGTGGGATTATCCTAAAACCTCTCTTTTCCTTGACAGCCACACATCAGGAGCACCAGGATAATAATGGGCCAGATTTGCACTAACACACTTTATCTGGGGTCTCGCCTCAAACATAGATTTACAAGGAGTATGAATCCCAACCCTGTTAACCCATAAAATAATTTGCAGTGCCTTATACTATATTTAAAAGCAAAATATTGTATTTATATTCATTTTATTGTCCATTTGCACTCTCAGGAAAACATAACTAAACCAGTGGAACTAAAGTGCACAGATCAAGGACCTTCACCACAAAGGAAGTACACCTTGTGCTGAAGAAGTACACTTTGTGGTAAAGAGTACTTCCATAAAAGAAGTGTTACAAAGATAGAAATAAAATTGAAAAAAAAGAAGTACAAGATTGATTTTATACTTTGCAGATATTCAAAATAGCATATATATATATATATATATATAAATGGTTATTTTGCTTCACTCAAAATATTTTATGGACTTTGGGTTATTTTCATATACATTAAGACTATCACTTATTTTCTGGTTTTAAGTAAAGAATGTTTCTTTTTCTCCTGCTCCTCTTCCACCAAACAAGGGCATGGAAGGAGGAAATAAAAGAGAAAAATGTTGGGTTTCAGGTTTTAACCAGAGTAATAACTCCACTTTTCTACTACACACACTTCATTCAAAAAGCTGGTTTTTGTTACAAAAATGTTTCAACCGAGGGTTCACTCTTATGTTCATCCACACTGACCTGCAGCAGTTCAGCGTGCCTTACTTCTAGCCTGGTGTGACTCTTCCTAGCAAAGCCTAGAATGAAGCCCAGCCACAATCCTAGAGGTCTCTGTAATAACTAGCAGAAGCCAAGTCAAAATAAAGCTTCCTCTACCAACTACTCCAAATGAGTTATTTCCCTCGAGAAGCATTAATTTAGGTTGATCCCATCCCTCCCTAAAAGCCTGAATGCATCCCCAAACATGAGGATTTCAGGCTGCTCATCCCATGAGCGTTCTTCACAGCACCCCTGTGTAGGTCTGGTAGATCTTTCCTCTCTCTTTTCCCTCCCCACAGTTCCCTCCCTTTGTTATAAGAGGGTTCCTGTACAATTTAATTTAAGGGAATCTTTCTCACTGACTCCAACAGAGCTGAACAGAGTCAACCAAACCAGAGGCTTGCTTTGCCCTGCCACCTTCTTCTCATCACTGCCAGCAGCAAAGTCACAAGTGAGTTCAGCAGGGAGAGGAGTAAGTTTTATGAATGTAGCCCAACCTCTCATTCCCCATATCCAGCAAATGCTAAATTGGTTTTAAAATAAATTTCCTGAACAACCAAGTACTACTATTTAACAGGATCCGTTAGCACTTCTATAGCATTTTACAATTCCAAATCACTGCATAAGTATTAATTAGCCTTAATGACTCATATTACCTAATAAGATAATGAAAAACCCTGCAGCTCACAATATCTACTTCTTTTTTCAGTGAGAGATGAAATGGATCTTTTAAAAGGATATATTATCTTCTAATTCCTTTTCTGCATATTCTTGTAATAACTTCTGGATATAATTCAAAGTGTGTTGTGGCTTTTTTTTTTTCCTTCTTAATTTGCAAAGACTAATTTATTGCAGCAAATACAATAAATTGCCACACAATAAATATACAGAGGTTTAGTGATAATATTTGTTCCTTAGGAGGCTTTCTATTGAATGCTGACTTGTGTGGACTCACTGGTAAGGAGATGTGGATTTGCTGCCTGTTCTTTACGGAGAATAGCAACATCTTTCTTGGTTTCTTTCTGGTTTGCCACTGCCAAGGTAATACTTAATGGATTAAGTCTTGTGAAATAAATTCTGTAAATAGAATGTGGGCTGAGATCATTTCAACTCATTTCCCCTGCGTCCCCTTCCCGTCCTGGAAGCTGTCAAGTACAAGCAGCCTGCAAGCAGCCTGTTCTCCCAGTGTTAGTCTTGAGTCTCACTAGATGCATAAAACAGCTTGTTTTTCACATACTTTCTGTGATGGCATTAAAAAAAAATCGCAAGAAAAAAACCCAACCCTTCTCAATTCCACCCATCACTATAAACTGGATACAGCTAATCTTGCAAGGGCACCAAACATTGCTCTGTTTGTCCATCATTAGAGCACTAGAAACCTATGTTTATGATAGAATTATAGTTGAATCTGAAGGATTTTAAAGAAAGGAACTGGACCAACTGTGGGTTTGTAAACAAACAATATGGTTTTGACGTCAGCTGTATCATTTCATGTGCTGGAACAGTTTCTATCATGCGGCCAGTTCCTGCCCCTGAAGAGTATCTAATTTAATTTAGATGTATTCATGATATGGGACAGCACGTCAAATCCAAGAAACTACAGGGTACTGCTGAAGGCAAGGTCTATGCTGGAAAGATTGCATAAGCTGTACTTCGAAGCAGCAACAGAGACCTTTTGCTTCAAGGAAAAGAGGGGACAGTTGTGTCTACTGTAGAAGAAAGAGAAAAAGAAAGTGAGGGGGAAGGGAAATGTACAGAGTGGGGATTGTCAAGGGGAAGAACCTTGTTTCTCCTTTAGAAATAAATTAATGTGAGGGGTTTTTTCTGCATTAATGTTATCCAAAAAAATCTGCATAACTTTTTCCAGAGCAATAAATCCTATTCACAGCTTTGAGCAGTTCTTCCAATTTTGCTTTCGGCTCCTTGGGTTCCTCTCTCTCTATGCTCTTTCTGTATTCATCCTGCAGACAACCACCACAGAGGACAACTCATCTGTGGAGATTTTCTGTTAGGTGTTGCTCCAGCGTCCAAGGGACTGTCCACATCGCAGTGTCATGACTACAAGAAAGCTGGGGAAGGACTTTTCATAAGGGCAACTAATGACAAGACAAGGGGAAATGGGTTTAAGCTGAAAGAGGGGAGGTTTAGATTAGATATTAGGAAGAAGTTCTTCACTGTGAGGGTGGTCAGACACTGGAACAGGTTGCCCAAGGAAGCTGTAGATGCCCCTCCCTGGAAGTGTTGAAGGCCAGGTTGGATGAGGCTTTGAGCAACCTGGTCTAGTGGAAGGTGTCCCTGCTGATGGCAGGGGGGTTGGAACTGGATGATCTTTAAGGTCCCTTCCAGCCCAAACCATTCTGTGATTCTATGATTCTATGACTAGTCCTGCCATAGTAAGCGTGAGCCCAAGGGGCAATGCAGAGCCCCAGCAGTAGGAGCCCCACTCCCTCCCCTGAGCACAGGCAGCCTGGGCTGCTAACAAACACAGAATCAGTGAATCATTAAGGTTGAAAAAGACCTCTAAGACCATCCAGTCCAACCATCAACTTATCACCACCATGCCCACTAGACCATATCCCTGATTGCTACATCTACACCTTTCTTGAACACCTTCAGGGATGGTGACTCCACCACTTCCCTGGGCAGCCTGTTCCAATGTCTGACCACTCTTTCAGAGAAGAAATTTTTCCTAATATCCAACCTGAACCTCCTCTGGTGCAACTTGAGGCCATTACCTCTTGTCCTGTCACTGGTTACCTGGGAGAAGAGACCAGCCTAGATTAGGAGCTGACACTCCAGTGATGCAAGAACACCAGTAAGATATCACTTTGCTGTTGCTGATAGTGACTGAAATATATCTTATGCTGCAGTTATCTAAGGCACTGATGTGGGAAAATATATTTCCATACAGAGCACAATTCTGATTGCTGAAAAAAACCCCCATCTGCTGTCAACTGAAATTAAAGGGACTCCCTGTGTGGATAAAAAATTGTGAGCCTATGTGTTTATCAGCTTGGGTCTTAAATGATATTAATTTCTCTGGAAACATATTTCAATGAACAGTATAACAACGCTACAGTATGTTGTCTTTTTTGTCTTTTTTTTTTTTTACTAGATAGTATTTTCTACTACACTGATTCTATTTCCCCAGGTTTGCAGAAAACCTAGTGCCTCCCAGAAGCGTTGCAGAGCTCCATGCTGGGTACTCAGCTCTGGTTGTATGCACACACACCAGCATCTTCCTGACACAGCTACATTTGGAAAGAAAATAGGAGACAATTTCTTTTGCTGTTATTTCATGCCACGGATTCCTGACTACTTGTTGAAAAACTATTTCCAATAAAAAATGTACTTTTTTTCCAAGGAAAGCTGACACTTTCTACAAGAAAAATATTTCTCAAAAACTCAAACTCGAGTTTTAGCCAAAAACATGAGACCAGTCTTAGGCGTAGTATTCAGACCGATTCTGTAAGACAATCACAGAAGTTATAACCAGTTGTGCTCAGTTATTTACAGTGGAAAGCAAGCTGCAATCCTCTCCTTTGATCTATTTGTTGCCTTCAGGATTACATTTCTCAACATTGTTTTTTAATCACTGTAAACATCACAGCTTAAAAATTTAGTGGAGAGAAAATTGGCTACTTCTTTGTGGTTTTGATGTGATTGGGCTTTTGATGTCTTCTCTTTCCCAGTTTCAGCACCTGAGCTTTATGAGTGACACCCACACACAGTCTCAGATTCTGGGATCTACGCATGTGCTGTATTTCTCTGCCCAGATCTACGTTCCCCAAGCAGAATCCCCCAGGTCTGATGCCATGCCCAGCTAAAGCAGGGCAGCGTGCTGCACAGACGCGTTATCCCACGGTGAACACCAATGTGCCATGTTGTCATTCAATCTCTCAGAGGCAGCTTCCCTCATGAATAAGCCTGGAGACTCACACTTTTCTTTTCCAAAACTCCTCACCCACGTGTTTCTCTCTGCAGTGCTGGCAAACTTCTGAAGCCAAGGAACCTGAGGATTGCTGGTGGGAATTCATAAAAGATGTCCCAGCATCGTGAAGCAGAGCAGAGGTGCCCAAGCTACCTTCAAACGAGAGAACCAGGGTATAGTAGCAGTCTTTCTGCCACAGGATGGAGCTCAGTGCAGGCTGCAAAGCATTTCTATGAAGCTGGATAAATACTTAATCATCTCTCTGTCACTGATGTCCATACTGCTGCTTCTTGATTGCTATCAGCACCCATGCTGGGCTCAAAAAAAAGCCTTGTTTAGGTAGGTCTGTATCCCATTGCAGAGCCTGCACCATCAACATGCCTCCACGTCGGTAAATTCCAAAGTGACAGAAAAGAAATCATGTAGGTGAAGGGTTTGATCATGTCTAAAAAAGTACAACGCAAAAAAGTGGGGGGAAAAAAAGAACCAGCTTTTGTAAAACTGAGCATGTGAACTCCATGGCTTCAATTCTGACCCAGTTTGTTCACCATCTCTACAAAGTGTTTCTCACACAGAAGTGTATTTTTAACAACGCTGAAAAGAACCTGCCAGAACTGGAAGCTCAAGCTACTTTTACCCTGGATAAATGGGATGCAAGTGTCATGTAAGAGGTTAAATAGCACAGGGAGGATTTTTTTTTTTTTTCTCTTTTTAAACCAAGCATGGAATAATTAGTATTAATGGGGCTGATGTTTCTGACTGTGAAATCTCACTGAATACAAATATTTAACAAGAGAAATCATCAGAGTTCTCCTTCTGAGTACAATGCACAACCAGAAACTGCCCTACTGAAGGAGTTAAAGTTTTCTGCAATAATGCAACAAATCACTCTATGCAACAAACAGCAGACACATTCTGTGGCAGTTTCCCCACAAACTTCAATCTAAGGGGAAAAAAAATCTTGATTTATTATATAGCATTTGGACAGTTGTGAAAGAAAATTTGCCAGAGATCAGAATAATCAACTCTTTCACCCAAGCAGTTTTTTTTATGGAAGAAAAAAGCACAGAATGGGTCTGAGCAAAATAAATAAAAATTCCACATTTTTAACCAACAGAACCTTTTGCGTCATTCAGAAATATTTACAGACATCCAGAATCTTTTATCATCAAAAAGACACTCTGGCCTTTAAAATTACAACTTTTTCTTATATTTTTGTTTACTGATGGCCTTTAAACTAGTGGGTATCCCTAACTTGTGGCATCTCTTCATGCCATGTTTGTCAAACGTAGGAATTTTTAAAGCTGTGCCTTGCTATTTTTTCCCTTCCCTTGAAAATAAAAATCTCTCTTTCGCTAAGCTCTCATCTGTGAATTTTCAAGATAGCAGAACACCATCTACTAGCAGCATCCATCACATGAGTCACTGTCACTAGTGTCTCAAACACCAGTTTTCATTGACTTGAAAGGGCTGCTAATGCCAATATTAACCTGGAAAGGGCTAGCTGCTTTAATAGAATTAAATATATTAGCTATTCATCGTATACAAATATACATATACAAGCCTCTCTCAGAGCCCAGTAAAGGTATTAGCATAGCATCCCTGTTCCACTTGCCTATTTAATTAGCACACAATGAAGGCCACTGAAATTTCCCTGCAAAAGGTGTTGCATACTTTGGACAAAAAAGAAAGGAGAAAAGAAGTTGCTTTTAAGTGTAATCCAAAAAAATAGCTCCTTGGCTAAATGGTACTTTTAATGAAGATGTTTCCAGTGTTTGTTTATTTCTCAAAACCCAGTGTTTCTTTCGGGTGTTTTGATTTTTGTTTCAGTGCACAAGAAGGAGGGGAAAAAAAGGGTTTTACTAAGCAAGTCTTTCAGTAAGACACCAGATGATGGATAGTCAAACACAGAGTCTCCTGTAAACACAGAGGGAACCAAAAGGTATGAACTGACTCAGAATTGTGTCAACACAGGTCGCAGACCCTTGGTTTATTTCAGCCTTCCTGTTTTTCACAGATTTCTTTTCACACTATACTTTTTTTTTTAAGACACAGACTCTTTTCAGTACACCTTCGTGGGGTGCAAAAGCACACACATTTTTACACCAAAACGCGGGCATCTACAAGCACATGTAGGCTGTATGGCCACAACTACAACAGCAGCATTTGCCATCTGGCTTATGACTGCATTAAACTAAGCCTTGCCTTTCTTCACACAGGTCCATGCCCACTGTAAATCAAAAGGTCCGTCCCATCCCTGCCTCCACTTTTCCATGAAGGCTCTTGGGAAGCATCCAGAAAAGACGAGTACAACAAAACCTCAACAGCCTAGTCCAGTTCACACAACCCTCTAAGACTTGGTGTGATTTTTTTTTTCTAACCAAAGTGGCAAGACTGTGTCTGACCAAAAGTGCTGGGAGGCAGACACATGGCAAAGAGGTCTGTGATGAGCAGAATCTATCAGTATTTATCCTGATCTCTAAACACATTGAATTGAGGTTGTATCCTTTTCCTTGTATAAAGCTGTTCCTCTCTGTTGGTCATGTATTTCCATAGGGATTGGAAGAAAAAGGCTCACTGGGGTCTCTATTTCCTTATCAAATTTGACTGGTGCTGACCAGTGGGCTAAGAAGTTGTTAGGGGAGGGACTGATGGGCAGACACACCAAGCAGTTGGATCCCCTGCAAGTCTAGAACAGTTCAGGTGATGGTTCAAGATGTCTGACTACATCCTCTCACAAAATCACCTTGTTGCCTGAAATCCTGAGATCATTTTAAAGGACTTGCAGAAAGTAACAAATGGAGATGAGTTAAAGCCAAGGGAGTTGTTTTTCTTTGCTAGAGACCATAAAAGAAGAGGTCTAAGGCCAGACTACAATGACCAGTACTTGCCCCTGGATGTACACGAGCCACACAGAGCCCAGTGCAATGGATCTGCATGTGCAACAGATCCATCCTGAGCACTTCAGACCAACCACACATGTGCAAATAGCTTAATGCTATAGATCTAGGGAGCATGGATAATCCAAGATGTGTCAGAACTCCTGTATGAACAGCAACTGTATGTCTGGGATGTTTCAACCTCAGCTAGATTAACTGAAAAAATGGCAGAGCCAGCAAGGACAGATGACCCTACTCTGGCTGAGCAGCGCCT
>NW_010318697.1:0-1574 GCF_000700745.2 Antrostomus carolinensis | reverse complement strand
ACCCAATAAAAAACAGAGTCACAGAACAAGGATTTGGACCTTATTTTTCATTGTGTAGAAGTCAGATGCAAAAATTCCAGGTAATCTTTGCAGTGAAGCCAAATCCACCAAGAAGATCACAAAGGCTCTTGCTCTGCTACTTCACCGATTAAGTCACAAAAAAATATAAAGTCAATCACATTTAGGACAAAGCTGACACCAAAAAGATGCCAGAAACAGCACTTTAGAAACAGAACTCATTGGCAGACTTGTTAAAGACTACTCATTTTAGGATATTACACCTTTGTAAAGAGCAAGTATTTTATCTGATGCCATTTTCCTCCATAGGAACCAATGTTGATGGAACAAAAGAGAGAATTCCCAATGCAAATTAAAATATATTGTTAGATTTGCTTCCAGAAGTTTTTGTACCTTCAGAAATCGTTTTGGGGTTTATATATCTGTAGAGTGGCCATAAACTGGGAAAATCTACTCTCTCTTCTGCTGCCTCCCCCTCCTTTCTTTACCTCCTTTTAGTTCTACAGCGAAAGATGAGGGAAGCAAAATTTACTCAAAGAGACCATGAAAAGAGTTCCAAAACATTCCACATATTTTTCTCTGCATAAACAAGCTGTGAATTTTGAATGTACATAGTGCCAGGGCACTGTCAGTCAGACCCCAGGAGTTCACCCAAGATAGACAAATTATGCTGCCCGTTATCTCGGTTGTTACAGTTTCTTGCCTTTCATTCATTCATCACCAGTGGCTGATTTGATGCCAGCGTAGGGGAGAAAAGGAACCTCAGTCACTGAAGTGAACTTCTTGTAATGGGACCAGTAATACTGGGTTTTCCAGTGGAGAATTCACAAGGAGATAGCTGCTAGCCTTGTTTGCCAAGGCAGCAGTCAAAAAAATGCTGAATTTTGGCAGCTATGAGCAGGAGAAATGCTGTGTTATGGAAATGGCCACTGCAAGCTCCCTTCCAAATCTGCAGTGTCTGGCCCACATCGACAAAACAAAGCAATGTAAAAACAATTTTTACAGATCCTCTAAAAAAACTACCTAAAGTAGTGTTGTGGTTGTGGTTTGAAGAGAGGATGGTACTGCTGAGCAAACCTGCCTGGCAGAGGGCAGCGGCTGCTGCTTCAAACATCATATCCAGCGTATAACTCATGTGAACCTTCAACTACATCAGCCATCTCTCTGCTTTCATCATGTCTCATTTCCTCCCTGATAAAGACCTACCTATTACAAGGGAATGCAGGATGTGACAAGAGTATTCATTTCTGAAAGTCCTTTTGCAGCCACGTGGGCCCTGTTAGGTACCAAGTCAAAGCACCTGACCCACAAGCCAGCTACCATCTAACAGCAAAATCTCTTTGGTTCCTAGAGTCTGCGCACACAACGCGAAGGGCCTGGCCACCACCAGCCCCAAGCCCTGCTAGTTCCTCCTGCCTGATCCACAGGTCTTGTTAGGAACCAGGAAATGTGGAGTTTGCACGGTATCATCATAGGAGGTATATGCGTTGCATGCCCGTCTCTAAACTGATTTCATTTAATGATGAGCCAACTGTATCCTGGGCTGCATCAAGAGC
>NW_010318696.1:26534-42539 GCF_000700745.2 Antrostomus carolinensis | reverse complement strand
AGAAAAACCAGCTCTATTTCAGCTAAAAACCGGGACAATATTGCAATCAGGCAATGGCAAGACATCTTTACGCAAATTAGACTTCTAAGCCACTTCCTACTTGTGAAGAAGTAGCAGCTCATAGTACCACATTTCATGGATTCTCAAGGATTCAGAAATGATGCTGGTATTCCTCTTAGTGAAAATGGTGAGGGCAGAGACTAATAATTGCCATAGGTTACTGCTCTATATGTTGGTGTACATATGCATATATATTTCTCTGGGGAGTTCTCATTGTGGCCTCTCAGTAGTTAAACGGGGCTTATAAAAAAGATGCAGACAGACTTTTTAGCAGGGCCTGTAATGATAGGACAAGGGGTAATGGTTTTAAACTAGAAGAGGGGAGATTCAGTATAGTTATAAGGAAGAGGTTTTTTATGATGAGGGTAGTGAAACACCAGAATAGGTTGCCCACAGAGGTGGTAAATGCCTCATCCCTGGAAACATTCAAGGTCAGGTTGGACAGGGCTGTGAGGAACCTGACCTAGTTGAAGATGTGCCTGCTCACTGCAGGGGGATGGACTAGATGACCTTTAAAAGTCCCTTCCAACCCAAACCATTCTATGATTCATTTAAAATTTCAAAATACAAAGATTTTAACATTCAAAAAATATTTTAATTCTTTCTGTATGCTTGTGAGATAGCAACAGACCTATAGATCATTGTAGTAATGACAAGTCACTGACTCATCATCAGTTCTTCTAACATGAATTCCACTGGAAATACAACACTGGCAAAGAAAAACACAGCCACCATTCAATTTTTTGTTGTCTAAACTATGTGGGAGAGAGCTTCTGCATCATGACTTACATTGTTTGAAGTCTCTTTTGCATAGTGATGGTCACAGTAAGTAGATATGGCAAAAAGAAATCCTCGATTCAAGACCTTTTCTATTAGCTGGCTCTAAAGGTGGTTTGGTATAGAATGAGTTCCAGTTTGGATGTAGATTAAGTTTGTCATAATGGATTTCACGAAGGCAACTATACAAGATACTAAGAAGTTAATTTCTTTTCTCCTACAAGTACGCTTATGCATAAGTTAGAAATGCATGAGTCTATGATCATGAAACCTTGCTCTCTTGTTTGATTGACAATGCATCTGGTTTACTTAAGATCTTCTGAAAAATGTAGGAAACTCTTGCAAGCAATATTTGGTAATGTAAAAAAATCAATTTCCCCAATTCTATCACAAAAAGTAGCATTCAATGTAATGGTCTTTTAAGATGATCAGGCCGTTGGGGCACATGACTTAGGAAAGAAGGTTTAGAAAACTGGATTTGTTGAGTCCAGAATAGATGAAGGGGAGGCTTTAATTGCTGTTTTCATCTACTTAAAGGTGTGTTGCAGAGAAGATAGAGGCAGTGTCTTCTCATTGGTACATACTAAAATATATATCTTCCCCTTTCTTGACATTTAAAGGCTACTGCAAGAAGAGCTGGTTTGATTTTATCTCTGATCATTTAACACACTGCAGTCAGAAGGTCCAGTCAAAAATTGTCTCATAAAGAACATCTTCAGAAGAAAAGAATATATTTGTAAGGCCTAATTAATACCTGTCCCTTTTACTAGATTTGTAGAACACGGTGTTTTGTAAAGAAATATCATGCAGAGCAAAGCACACTGACTTATGCCTTTTATGTTTTATTTGCTCTAAAGTGCGTACAGAACTGTAAGCAGTTCTGAACCTTATCAACTAATGCATTAAAATGGATTTGCAAATAATTTTCAACAAACTTAAAACAGGCTTATTACCATTTTATCTATTATTAGTATCTAACTTCTTCATCAGTATCTACACAGAGTTTTCACAACCATAAAAATGCTCTAAATTAACAGGTATTTATCTTTACTAAGCAACAAATAAGGTCATAAAAGGTTTCTGAATAGTAAGAAAAATTCTATATAAGAACATAAATGGCAATCAACTTACATCAAAGTTCCTAGGTTTAGTATTTCATTCATAAACTTCTGCAAAGCTTTTCAACATAATTTGAGGGAGTGTCTAGTATCATAAACTGGTACTACAAAGATATGAAAAAGAGATGAAACTCCTAAAGAGTGGTTTTAGTAATCCTCACCATGGTAGGAAAGAGCTAGCTAGGTGTTCCCCTATCAGCAGACAGCAGCTGTTCAGGACCACGTCCTTCTGATGGGACTGGACTCTCTCGTGCAATTTTTACCTTAGGCTTCTCCATGGTCACTTCATGCCTATACTCTGCTTGATCAAGACTAGGATGACCTGAGATGATCTCCCATGTCCAGTATCATCTAATTCTATGTCATGACTCTATAACTATATCCCCTGTGCCCTGACAGCTTACTGCAAGTTAAGCTCCAATCATGTGTGGTCTTTTTTTGGAAGAACTTGCCTTGATTGGATCATTTACTGTCTGACTGCTTAAATCCATCTTGTAGTCATTTCTGCTGCAGTAGTTACTCCTTTGCTTTCTTGCAAATGTTTAATGGCTCTCCAAAATAGCTGCTATATTTCACCTAGCTCTGTTGCCTTTAGTATTGGCCATGCCAGTCTCTGTTCATTTCCACTGTGTAAATATCTATATTACAGTAAATGTCATCTCAATATAAGCAGTTCCAGATCCTTCTGCATGAGCTACTACAAATAAATATAGATTTTTACCAGATGGATCAAATTCAAAATACATGGCAATTGGGGCAATCTACTGGTGCACACTGCAAATACCATTTTTTGCATCATATCTCATCATGACCTCATGGCTCAAAGGGAGACTCACATGTTGTGTAATTTCTGTACTCCTCAGTACTTTAGTTGAATTGATACACATGTAATATATTTCAAGCGGTTCAATTGAGGGGAAAAATACTGCAATGGCTAAAGAAGATAACAGAGAACAAGATCTTGAAAGAAAAAATGGAACTGTGAAAAAGATTGTTATCTATTTTATTGCTGAAGATATTTTCAGTTAGGAGCAACAGCAAAAAAGATCAACAATTAGGGAAAAAAAAACCCTAGTCTTTATCAACCCAGCCAGTGACTCTGCACCGCGTTTAAATTATTTAGAAAATTCAAGATGCTTGAATGTTTCTAATGAAATCAACTGGAATGATAAAAAGCTTGGCAAAATATGTTAATTTTCTTCAAAAATCTAATTAAAAACAAATGTAAACATAATAAACAGTCTTTCTTGTAAATTCATCACTTCTTCGAAGGGGAGGTGCAGTTTGCAGCAGTTTTATGCAGTAACACATCATTTTCTTCACATATAACCAGGAGATGGAAACCTTAATCTCCAAATAAAGCACAGTTCAGGATTAACTACAGAGTTAAAATTGTTGTTCCATGGCATGCATACACACACATTCATTCAAAGGGAAGATTTTGGTCACCTTAAAAATCTTAACAATGAGGTTGCAGATATCTAGATATGATTTTTGTTGGTGTTGTTTTTTTCTTTTCACATATTTTTTGTTTCTCATTTCCAGAATCCCATGCTGTTTAGCTAAGCAATGATAAGGAGGACAGTTAGTATCTGCAAAATTCATTGCAAATGAAGCAGCACCACAAGTAGGCACTACACAGAACAGCCACTTTGAAAAAGCTCACTAGAATATCTCTAAGTTAGACCTGAAAGGAACAGGAGAACACCACAGAGGAAGTCAAAAGAAACAGTTCCCAACACATTATGTGGTTTAGAAATCTTTAAGAGTATTAAAATAATACAAACTGACCACACTTTGTTGAATAGTATGACAATCCTCATTGCCAAGTTTGTTAATATGCTCTGCCTTCATTTTTTTATATTCTTATTACATTATATTAGCTAGTTACCAAGCATATACAAAGAAAAAAAAGACTAATCAAATTCATACTACTATTTGGATTCTACTTAAATCAATTCCATATTAATTCTGTGAGTTGATTAGCTTTATCTCCTTGGTTAAGAGCTTTGCAAAAAATAAGAGAGGGAAGTAGCAGGAAAGCAACTTGGGAAAAAAGACAACCAACCCCCACCCCCCAAAGCTTTACAGTATCTGTTTCAGCTCAGATAAAAGGTTGAAAAAAGCACCAGTGTCCCGTGATCCAGTGAATCCAGGTCTGCCTAGTCCTGGTCCCCTCTTCTGTCACCTACCAATCTTTTCTGAGTCTATACAAGCCTCGGGATTCCTGTTAAAATTTCCTTGATTATGCTTCTGCCCTCCCCTTGCCACTTCACTGATGCTGCCTCTTCTTTCATATTTTCTTGAGCATTTATAGTTTCACTGTGTAACACTGTCATTAAAGTTGAATCAGAAAAAACTCTATGGGCTATCTTGAACTGCTACAATAATTTCCATTTACCAGAAAAAACTGCTAAACTTTGAATATTGTGTTATTTGTGTTTTCTCCCAGTTTGCTGTTTCTTAGTTTGCATAAAAATATGTTTGAACATTGCAGGTTAACTAAAGAAGTTTTAAGGAATGCGGCTCACCCATGTGTTACGTTTTGAGAAATACCATCCGGAGTACTGGGCTCTAAATGTGAACTCCTCATTGGAAGAACACTTTAGAAGCTCTGATGGTCACTGCTTCTCGTAGCTCTCCTCACACACTGTTTTTGCTGTTTCTGTGACTATCCATTCTCCAGGCTTTCTCCTCATGCAAAGTCAGTAAAAATTACTGTCATCATTTTACATGGAGAAATCAAAAGGGGCAAGTTAGCCTGTACATGGTCTACCTTTTCACACTCCTAGATCTGCTAGTTCAGGGGTTCTCATCCTTTTGGTAGCCAAGTCTCAGCTGAAAAAAGTGCCAGGTGAATCCAGGTCTGCCTAGTCCCTAATCCCTCCTACGACATCTGCCAATCCTTCCTGAGTCTGCTTGAGCGTCAGGATTTCTGTTATAATTTCCTCAACTATGCTCCTGCCCTCCTCTAGCCACTGCATGGCTGCTGCTTCTTCCTTCTCCTCTTTGCTCTCAATTGTAGCCACACTGGTGCTGAAACCAGAATAGTGACCTCATTGAGATGCGTCTGATTGTGTCCAGGGTCATTTTGATGCCTCGGCACTGGAGCAGGGGAACAGTGCAGAGGCCCTGACACCAGCCCTGCACAGACCCAGCACCGATCCATGCAGCTCATTGTCTGGACTGCCTCAGGGGAAGGTTCTACCCAGAAGAAATCACTTTCCTAGATCACATCATCTTCTTTTGTGGGCTTTCACATTTATGCAGAGACAGTAACTGTGCAAGAAGCTGTGCAAAGTAGGCAGTGGGTCTTCCAGTAAAATATCTGCTACATGTGAAGACAATGATTGCTCTCCAGCTGGTTCACTGGGGAAACAAAATTCATTACTGATACATAAAGACACTAGAACTTGACGAATGTAGGCCACACCAAAATAGCATTGTGAGAGTGTGAGTATTTTAGTAGACTTCTAATACAGTTCAGCTTACAATATAATTATTTGCTTCTAAGAAGGATGTAGCTTTCCACACAAATACTTTAAGAATCTAATAATAAAAACCTACAGAGAAAGAGATGTTTCCTTTTGCTGCTTGCATATTATAAAATGCTATTTTACAAAAAAATACCTGACCTTGTAATGCAAATGAAAAATGTAATCAGTGCAGCTGTAGAAATCTATGTAACTTTTAAAAACTAAATTGTGTAGTTCAGACAAAATCAGTAGCTTCCAGAATAGCTGTTTTCAAGCTATTAAGTTATAATTAAAACTCCAAACTGCTAACAGCTACTCCCACAACATACCGCATATAAAACTATACACTGAGTTTATACAACAAACCTTCTGTTTTATCCACTTGCAAGCATAAAATAGAAAACATCATATATTGTACATAACTCTGTATGATTGATATCAACTAATCCACTACTATAATACTCTAAAAGATGAAAAAGCAGTAGCAACTGTGTCATCCTTTCCACCCACCAGCCTGTTTCAGATGAGTGTTATCTATCTTTTCAAGGTATCTGGAAGCTAAATGAAAGTGAGCGCAGAATAGATGTCTGATGGGTGACTTATCTGGCATTAATGCTTTTTACTTGGTGGGGAAAAACAAGCTAGTTGATGCTTAGCTCCAGGGCTCAACAGGAAACATAAAGGTCGACTGAGTGGGATAATGAATGCTACCCGCAGGAGAGGATGGGGCTACTCTTAAGAGTTTGCTGACTCAGAGAGCAGAGAAGGGTGGAACAGTAAAATGGATGATTTTGTGGCAACAGTTGGAGACCAGTCTGTTTTATTTAGAAGGCAAAATTGGGCTCACTGAGCCATTCACACTGAGAAAGGAGCACAGATGGCTTATTGACACATTTATCAGGCACTCCAGTAACAGGGTAGCAAATTTTATGCAACAATGAGATTTATGATTCTGAAAAGCATTTCAGTAAGGATCTATTTAATTTTTACCAAATTCACCCACAAATATGTGCATACAAATCCTAATTCCTTCAGTTAGCAGGCTGAAGGCAGAAGAGGACCTCTAAGCCATACCTTGCTAAATACTGAAATATTAATTAAAAACTCTTATCACTTACCACCATCACTGTAAATCTCACTGACATTACTGGGAGTTTTGTGAATAAAGAATAGAAGAAGAGTATTTGACAGGCAGAAATTTTTTCATTATTTCTGCTCTTTGCAACACAAAAAGAAGAGAATAAAGTGATAAATGTCATCCCAATTTGGATGAACTAGTAAAAAAATACTATTTTTGTCACAAAAACAGGTAAGATAGTGCTGGATAAACTGATCAAAAGCCTTGCTAGAGCTTTGTATGATAAAACAGAAAGCACACTCTTTAAATAGTCATCATCATCTGTACTTACATAGCACCTTCTTATCGTCAATGCTGCAGATTCTTTACTATGAAGCTTGAGTATACATTGAGAAAATGAAGGAAAATTTGCCTTCTAGAAGAGATCACTTCTGGGGTAAGTTGTAGTTTAAGTGAAACTAGTGATTATGCAAAGTGGTTTCTTTCTCATTCTTAGTCAAACTGCCAAACAATTTTGCAGTGCAATGTTGAAGAGAGTAGCACAACAGAAGACTGAAGCAAGAGGAGAATAGCAAAGAGTTCTGCTGTACTGCAGCACCTCGCTGATCAGTTCATACTCAGTCTTTGTTCTGACAGAAAATTCCAATCCATCCTTTTGTTAATCCTAGTGATCCACAGAGGTTTACAAAATAAAATGGCATTTGGAGAGGAGATCCACTTCTTTTAGTTTGTGAGTTGAAAGACTAATTTGCAATATATTCATTTTTTCTCTTATTTTCAGATTCTTTAGAACTGATCACATTTTTTTCATGTTTACTCTGTATTTGAATAAACTTTCCATAGGGAACTGGTTACAAATATTCAAAACTTATAATATATTGCATAAAAATTATATGTCCCTGTTTCTCAAATGAATGAATGTTTGAAGCAGCTAAAACATCAGCTTTTTCAAGTTGAAACATTCTGCAAATATTCCTCCACATAGCATTAATATTCACTTTCTCAGAATGTTTCTGCCAGCAAAATCCTATTCTTCAAATGCCAGTATAAAGCAAATGCAATAAAGTGCAAGCTCAGCTTAAACTAGCTTGCCGTAAACGCTCTAATGAGATCTACAGAGTATGTGATTTAAAAATTTCAATATTCTCCAGAAACTATTCTGTCAAAAGAGAGGCAATAACTTGTTCTCAGCATATGGGTCTATAGGACTTTTCAAGAAAAAAAATGTTGCCATCATTCTGTCCCTTTTAAGAAATGCATTGTGCTCTTTGCAAGTGGATGTACAGCAGTTAAAGCATGTATGATAAACCTTTGGGACACCACCAGTCCTTGGAAGACAATAACCAATTCTAATTGGTTTTCAAGAGATATTTTCCAGGAAACTAGGTAAATCCAAGGATTACTAAAGGACATAGATCTCTTATATGACAACACTCAAAAGCAACTGAAGGTGGAAGTTTTTATCAAAATGATGGTTGGGCAGTCTTAGACTGATTTCTGGCAAGCAAATATGGTAAAAGAATTCCTACCCAAGACTGGAATTGAATCTTCTTACCAAAGCCAGCCCAGAGTATAAAGTCTGAAACAAGCATAGGTAATAAGATGTATTCTGTTCACCTGCATGTGGATGTGCAGAATTATCATTACCCAGCAGCGACTGTACCATGAAATTAAGTTTAATTATAACAACCTTGTTCTTCCATTCCTGCAGAAACCTTGACAAAACATGTCTGATTAATAAAATATGAGGCATTTTCACATGGTCTAGCACAAGCTGAGGCAACATATAGTACTCTGTTCCCTTTGCTTTTGCTTAGCCCACAGTACACTGGAGTGTATGGTGACATATTGTACCTTTCCTAAAAATCTGCATCCACTTAAAAGCAGAAATCAAATGCTAAATGAAAGAATAAAATAGCCTTGAGACTAGAGAGGACTGCCAAGTTCATAGTCTGCTTTCACAGGCAATTACATAATGCAATATTTTTCATGAGGTGATGACATATCACTTTAAAGTAGTTAGGGCTTTCCACCACTACTCTAATTATTATTCGGAAGCTGTTTACAACTCTCACTACTTTAAGCATTACAGTGGTGAAGTGTACTCATGGCTATCTTATGTTTAGTTTTTCTAGTACTATGAATGAATTGTAATTTCAACATCTCATTTTCCTCCCTGGAACTGCACTTTGAATAAATTCTCCCCATTCCTTCTAATATTATGGTAGACATTTTAAAGTAGCCATTTATGTTTTCTTAACAAAATGTTTAGTGTTAGCTTGTCAAAGGAATCAACTTTCTGTGAAGTTAAAAACTCTGGATATTAGTATAACCACCCACATAAATTAGAATTTTGTCCATTCATGTTAACCACGCTACCACTCTCGTGTGCAGGGCACATCTCTCTCCAAGCAAGTTATACATGCAGAGAAGATATTGGTCTATAGACATAGACTAGAATTAGCATTTATCTGTTCCTGGGTATTTTGGTTAAAAAAAACCACAACAATTTGCAGGATCTTAAAGAGTAAATTATTAGTTACTTTATTTCAAAAGCATGTGTTTATACTAACCTAAAGCCACTGATCCACTCTCTGCTGCTCTCCCAATCCAAGACAGTCTTACTGTGATGCAAAGCTGTCATAACTGTTTCTGTAACATCACATTCTATAATACAGGTCACATGTGAGTAAAGGCTAAGCCAGCCCATATTAAAATAGGTAAGTGCTCGAATGTGCCAAAGGCAAAGGCCAGGTCCTCCATTTCTGACAATATGCAGTTAACTAGAAGCTTTTTTTTCACTCCTTTGCTCCAAGTAGAAGTCATGCCATAGATACGGTTTATCAGCTACCTAACTGACTGGATGCCTGCTTATATAAATTCTTTGCCTTTTCTGAAATTCACTCTTTAGGTGTGAAATTATGGTTGTGAAGAGATATAGTACATAGATCTGAATCTACATACCACAGGTAAACCTTGTGTGTAGAACTGTATAAGACAAATAATACCTGAGACTTGCCATTGTTTTTCATGCAGAGTGAAGTTAATCCGAAGGAAAAAAAACCATATCATCCACATTGCTTTCAGAGAGGAAGGGAACAATTTTTTGACAGTATATAACACCTACACAAAAGGCTCCAGTTTCAGTTTCGGGCCTCTTGACACAAAAAGAATATTAACTGTAAATCATGATAGTTAAAATATTGCTAGTGACTTAGAATAACACCAGTTAGTCATGTTACTTTAAAATCCAAAATAATTTTCACTTCCAGTGGTTTTCAACCATGGAATCAAGTCACATACCTAGATCCAAGTACTGTGTAAAACAAGATTTCTTATGACAGGGTAACATTCAACTAGCCCTACAACACATACTGTCTGACTGGAGATACAACTTTCCTGAATTAACAAGGCAGTAGTGCAGTCATAACGTAAATGCTTTTTAGCAAAAATCTAGTATAGTTTAAAAGAGATACAGTTTACAGAATATTCCCAGCTTATGCAATATAGTCTAATCATACCATCTATGTACTGTTCAGTTATAAATAGAGTTTATAATTCTCTATTAAATAGTATCCAAGAAGCAATGAAACATACCTAAAATACTTCTCTTATTAAAGGCCTATAGCTGCTGGGTTTGTTATATTTATTAATATTTCTCAAGCAAATTTTGCTCTATTCTATAGTAATTCCTGGAAAAATCTCATTTAAAAAAAACACTTTTATACAAACTGGCAGTTTATTACAACACTGCAGTTGCAATATAGAAAAATATAAGCTTCTTCATACCTAATACTCTGCAAAAGTTCAGCTTAAATTAAGGGCAGCTATCTTTAAGAGAAAAAGAGATTATGAATCCAAAAGTGCAGTTGTATAAAGGACATAAGAACAAAAGAAAAATGAGGGGGAACGTAAACAATGTATAAATGAGCACCAAATGTTCTTGATCTGACATTTAGCCTGACACTTTTCAGACCCTAGTAAATATTTATGGGAAGAGTTATGAACATAGGTAAAACATTTTTAATAGAAGCTTTACAATCTATCAACCTTCTTAACTCCTGTATTCCACTAAGCCATCACTCTGAGCCCTTTGCTGTATCTGGTACAGCATTTCTAGTCCATCCATTGTGGAATGGATGTGACTGGAATAGCACCAGCGGAGCTGCGGAAGAACCCCCATGCCCCCTCTGCCACTTCTACCGAAGGTCTTTGTAGCATCAGTCTTCTGTGTTCAAGAACAGAACGGCTCTTGGCAGCGCTTTTCTTGCACAACAGATACCCTGTCATTGGGCCAAGAGAACATCCACATCACTGGTATTCATATCAGGCAGAACTCAGAACATCCAGAGCATCTGACCTCCCAGACTTCCTCATAACATTACTGTACATGTGTAGTAGAAAACACTGTATTGATGCTGTCATTAGCAGTAGTATTTTTAAGGCTTTTTGAGTCTCTGTAATTTATTTGTGTACATGCTAATAAAGAGATGATTGAGTAATTTCTATATTTATTGCACACAGTAGCAGAGGTTGCCTGTTTCCATAAAACCTTAAGATCAACTAAGGAGGAAGCCTGCCTGCAGGATATTGTATTGGGCCTGAGCTACAGAATCAGAGAATGAGGTTGCTCTTTCAGTTATACAGTTGTCAATCAGAGGTAGCCCTAATAAAAACAGTGGTTTCACAATTTAGGAAGTTTCTGTGTGAACAGAATCTGACTTGGTGGTGCCTGAACGTAACAAATTTATGTGCTTTCTTACATCAACTCAGCTGCTAGATCTTCAAATATAATGTGACCTTTTGTAGCCTTCAAGAATAAGTAAAGCATCAGCAATGTGGTACATTCAGATATTCAATGACATCTCCTATACTCTGTAGGTATGTTTACAGAATTATTTCTAAATTGGCATAGCAGGTAGCGGGAACAAAGATAATATTCACCCTTGCTGCAGCTGCATGCTTATCCATCTGCACTCTCAGTTCTTGTACACAGTACTATTGCAGAGACTTACGGTCTTTGATCATGAGGACATGGTTTTGTCTTTCAGGGTACCCATGTCCCCAGAACACCCAGTTTGAGATGTATAAAACCAGATGATGTGTTGCTTCCCAGCAAGTTACATAAAATGATGTGGATTACAGGGGAAAATAGACTCTGATACCTTGTCAAATACAAAGAATCACACTACACCAAGGACAGAAACTGGATTACAGAGGAAAATAGACTCTGATACCTTGTCAAATACAAATCACACTACACCAAGGACAGAAATACCCGTAAAATCACAGTAGCTCAGTGCAGAGGCAGAGGTAATGCGCACTAATGTCAGATGCTCCATTGGAAGGTCAGGACAGACAGGAATCAGTCTGGCATTGGTGGCTGTCTATAACCAGCCTGATGTAGGTTGGACCAGATAGTCAGGAGGCACCTTAGTGAGAAATAATTATTTTTTAATATTCTTCTGCTTGGTAAGAGCTACCCAGGCTGCTAATCTGTCCAAAGCTTCCTCTTAAGGGGAGTCCCAGCAACTTTATGAGAAAGAATTCTGACAATTTGTTTGCTACCTCTGAGATGAACTTTTTTTCTTTTTTAAGAAAAGAAATCTCATGTTTTCATTTATATTTATTCTATCTTTCTGATAAGTATGACACCAAAGTCAATGAAACCACTTTTTCTATCAAAGGATTTCCTGGTTTTGAGAGGATCTTTGCATAATGGGAGAGATCTGTCTAACTCCTTAACAGGGTGTACACAATCATTTTTTTCATTTTCAGTTTTGCCCAGCTATGTACTTAACCAGATCTTCATGTGGTTCATTGCTTATTTACATCCATGAACATGAGAAAGAGATCACCCACACTTACTGTATAAACGTCTTGTAGCATTTGCTCTAATTGTCTAAATTTTTTTTTTAATAAAATAATATCTCTGTGTTTCCTTGAGTGAATAATGAAGGAGTAGGCTGCTTCTGAGTATGGGACAGCTTTTATACTGACCAAAGCCCTGGCAGATTTCTAGTTTTAGTTTAGAGCAGTTGTGGGACAGTGACAGACTATGACATCACCCCACTGAAAGATTGATGAAGCTATAGCAGTTCAGTCTCAAAATATTTCCAGTGATAAGGTTATGGAGAGGAGTACTGTAAGAAATAGCTACTCTACTTTGTTTCTGTGTGGAAAGTTCCCAAAAGCAAAATTTATCATTTTGAGAAGTACAGCTGCTTTGGCAATGATTTGCACTACTAGAAACACACAGGGAAAGAATCACAGAAGAGAAAATGGCCTTCTTCTGGCCATACTTTTAAAGTGAGAGATATTCCTGACAGTTACCCAAGATGTTCCATTGCAAATTAAAAGATTTTCATTTTTACAGGAGCATTGAAACTTATTTTCCTATCTGGGACACAAATTCTTTATATCCTAAACTGAAAATTGTTACCTTTCATATAAATACCTTTCATTTTAGTGTCACTAGTTTTGTTCAGTTAAAGAAAGAAGCAATCGCCAGAAATTCTTGGGCAATCCTGCTAACCACTGCAGTGAAAACAATGTACTCTTGTCATATTCAAATTGACTAAATCTCTCATGATAGCAGCTACTTATACATCTAGACATCTATTGATGCTTTACTCTTTGAAAGTGCCTGCAGTACATTGTTTTTTAAGATATTTGTTAAAATGTTCAAAAACAGTTTAAAAGTTTCATTCTAAGTTCATAAGTGTCATAATGTATGTACAAATCCTTGTCTCTGATGTTCTTATGCAGATCAGAAACCTGTCACAATGAAATATGGAAAAAGCATTAAAAGCTCAAGTACACTTCTAGGTGTTGGAAAGAGAAAATACAGCTAAGACTTTTAATTAATTGCTTCAATGTTATCAGGAGGCTGAGGAACTATAGTCACCTAATAACAGCTCTAGAGTAATGGATCCTCCACTTGATATACCCACAAAGGAACCGTTGGTTGATTTTTCCTGTTGTTTCATTTATGTACCATCATTTTCATTCTCTCATTTGTTTTAACTAAAAGGCTAAAATAAAGGCTTTCTCAAGAGGTGGAACAGGGCAATCTGATAAGTAAAGTGTAAGCTATTATTTTTTAAGGTCTTTTTTTATCTTCAGAACAAATTGCCATAATAAATTAACTTCATACCCTTCAATTGGAGATTCTAGAATTCTAATGAAATTGCAACTGTAGGCAAATAAATATCTCCTAAGTGACCTAAATAGCTTTTTCCCTTGTGTATGCTGTGTCAGTTTAGTTTGTGACACAGAGCAAGAGCACATTTAATATATAAGTAGTTATTTCTTCCCCTGAGCAGAGCTTCTATTATTTTATAGTTTGCGTGTTCCAAGTTGCCTTCCTTACTCCTGATACTGCTTATACTGTGTGTCTATCCCCTGGCAACAAACTTGCAAGACAAGGAAAAACCTGTAAGTTAGGATCCAAATTTTTTACCTCATTTCTGCATTACTTAATGAACAATAACAATAAAGTTCACTTGGGATCCTAAGGCCAAGTATTCTTATTGATATTGATTTTAATGCCGATATTCAAATTAAAAGTGACACAAGAATCAGCTTTGATGTGTGTGTTTTCCCATCATGTAAACTTCATTATAATTAGACAAATGCAGTAGAAATTCCTCTATTAAAATGGATTTTGTTTTTTATTTAAAAGGAGAATACATTATCCTTTTGGTATGAAGAATTTATTGTATACTTTTCCAACTGACACCACAAATTTGTGAATAGAAACGCAATTTCTTGGAGACCTTCAAGTAAGTTTGCTACACTTACTAAGGCAGAATTATTATAACAACTAAATTCTTGAAACATACTGTCAGCACCAATCTGTAAAGATGTTAAGAATTTTTTTGCTCATTATTTTTCATATTGTATGAAATTTCTGATTGCTCAAAATTAATGCTATTTTCCATTACATAGATTATGGTAACATTGCCCAATAAGACTTAACTCCTTCTTTCCTCTATAAGCACAATGGTAAAAACCCAGTCTTGAAGTTAATGGAATCTTTGCTTATATAAGGAAGAAAAGGTTGACTGATAAATTCCTGCTTCTGGTGATACAGGAGCCAGCTTGCTCTCGTCAATGACATTTAAAAAAACCTCTTAGTTGTCATACCCCTTGGTCTCTGCTAAAATTTGAAATGCTTGGTTCATCATCACAGATTACACTAATTTCTCATGTATAGAAAGTAAGGTCTCAATGTTATTGTCTCTTTCTCCTCAATATTAAAATTATACAGATCTCCAAGAACTAAAAAACAGGTAAATGTGAAATCCTGCCCAACTTCCAAATTTCTGTCCTATGCTGGTATGAAGTCATTCTCAGTAAGGCAGCAGCCACAGTTTATAGATACTTTAGCTGAAAGAGTTACTCAGCCATTTTGTTGACGAACATCTACAGGCTCATAATGCACATTTAGTTATGAGGGTACAAGCCTGTTCATTTTCTATTCCACCATAGAATACAGGGAAACAAAAAATGTGATTTAAAATTCCAGTTCCTGTAGAAGTGTTGCACAGGAACTACAAATGATTTAATTAAGCACTGGGTTTGGCAGATTCTCCTTCAGAGATAACTAGGATGAGTTAATTATGCAGAATGTACCACTGTTGCAGACTAAAAGGTATCAGGTGGAACATCTTTATCCCCTGGTTTGATGCATCCTCCTATAAGTTAAAGAGCATTTACTTTCCACATAAACCAGTAGCCAGTTTTAGCTAAGTGTGTTTTTTTTTCCTAAAAGTGACGTTAGAAAGCATAGTCTGTCTTGATGCAATGGCTGGCATCAGGTAGGAGAGTCCTGATATTGTTGATGTGAAGGTTCTGTGACTAGATGGTTTCAGTGTGAAATCTTCATTTTTGGAATTTGTCACCTTGGGACCTTGATCTATGAAGCTACTGTAAGGTTCATATTTTCAGACAAGTCTTTGTCTCTAATGTGCCATGCCAACATTATTCTTATAGATTAATAAAAGCTACTTCATTTTAATTTGTGTAATAGTAGAAGTCATAAATCTCAAAGTCAGTCATGTCATTATGCTAGGTAATTTAGATAGCCCAAGGAGCTCAGGCTTTTAGGTTTTGATCCTGCCATTTCCTGTTTAAACAGACACAGTATTGTGCAAGAAGATTCCTCCTTACAGAACACTGATCAAGAAGCCAAATCATTTTCCTCCATGATTTCAACAATAATAGAGCATTGCTTGTCATCCATTGAAGTCTTGGACCTATGGACCAATAGAAACCTTCAGAAAGGGGTTGCAACATTTCACTATGCCTCAAAATATTATTGTATATTTGGAGTCTGCAGGTAACAGGCTACACTGCTGACAGCACACAGCTGGTATTCAAAGCTGTGTGGAGATTACAGTATCTGCCATAAATACATCAGAGGTTTTAAGACACTAATTGGATCTGCTGCAATTTGGAAATTCCTGTATGACTGGGAAGATGCAATGAATCG
>NW_010318696.1:0-26505 GCF_000700745.2 Antrostomus carolinensis | reverse complement strand
GAATATTTATGACAGCAGCTAGAAGTAAAACCATGAAGGACATGCCATGGTCCTACCCCTGGGTGATATATGTGTATACATACTGGGAGATGTAATACAGTACTGTATTTATCACCTCCTATGGCTTTGCATACGCTCTTGTCACTTATAAAGGTAATAAAAATTGATGTGCAAATAAGGCCTCCTGCAAGTTTTCAGTCACATAAAAATGGTGCAATTAGGCAACTAGATTTACATAATGTTCAGTATATATGCTGAGGTGATTTTAGCACAGAATTTTCAATGAATTTTTTAAGAGTTCATTTTCCTTTCGTTGTTGTTTTATTAAGCTGAATGTTCACTATATTTTTATTTGTGTTGTAATGGAAACCTTATCTACCAAACAGTGGGTGCTGTCTTGATAGTTTTTAATCTAAAGTTAAAAGCCTGCTGCCAGCAGTTCTAGCTTGCATTAATTAGGTTTACTGTCTTCCATTGATCCCAGAGAAGTGAAGATCATTATTCAATTTATAGACAAGCCTACTGTTTTCCATTGGCTTTGTTCCTTCCTGTACTTGGAAGCTTTGTTCTTTTAACACAACTGGTTTTGGAATCAAGCCGCAATTTCTTGGAGACCTTCAAGTAAGTTTGCTACACTTACTAAGGCAGAATTATTATAACAACTAAATTCTTGAAACATACTGTCAGCACCAATCTGTAAAGATGTTAAGAATTTTTTTGCTCATTATTTTTCATATTGTATGAAATTTCTGATTGCTAAGAACATAGATGTAAGATGTAAGAACATAGAAGGATTTTTCTTGTGATGACTGTTCACTCCAGGGCAGGTTCCTGAACTGGCAGAAGAAAGGACGCCTATCCTGTATGTTTTTTCAATGAATTCTCTTCAGGACTTCAGACAATATAAAGAACAGTGAGTGAGAGAACAATGAGAGAACAGTGTACTGGGAAAGCAACAGAGTAACTAGAGCCTATAACCAGAATTTGAGCCTCCTAATCAAAGATACTTGTCCATTTAGAAGTACAATTGCTGCAGGCTCCTTACACAATCAAAGATCTGCAAGTATCCTTAGATTATCTTAATTATCTTCTGGACATGTCTCTCTCTCTAGTGACTAAAGGGAGGAGAGTTCAAGCTGATTACACTCTTAAGTCTGGCGCCTGTGTTACACACTATGTTGGATTTGGGGGAGGCAGGGGAAAATTTTTGGTAGCGGGGGAAGGGGCTACACTGATGGCCCCTGTGAGAAGCTTCATGAAGCTCCCCTGGCTCCAAGGCATACCCACCTCCAGCCCAGGCTGAGCCAGTTAGCAATAGGGAAAAGGAAATATTGAACAAATATTTATGAGTGGAAGAACTGTTTAGAAAAGAAAAAGGAGGAGAGAATCATCAGGAGAAACCATTGACTTGAACACAAAAAGACCATTGGCCTGAGCAAAAGAGAGAGCATCTGTTGTCATGAGGAAAGAGAAAGAGGGGAAACAGAGAACTTCAGATACCCAGATCAGCATGTAGAAAAGTAGAAGGAGGTAAATGGGGTCCCCTGCAACCCATGGAAGTTCAATGGTGGAGCAGATACTCAAGTTTAGTCCATGAAGCAGAAAGGTGTGTCTGAGGGCAGTTGTGACTTTGAGTACTCATGATGAGCAAGGAGACCCCCCTGCCAGAAACACTCAATGCCAGAGCATGAAGGGGGAGGAGGTGTGCTGGACCTGTCTGCAGCCCATGGATGTCCCCATGCCAGAGCCGGGAGCTGTGCCTGAAGAGGACGGTGGCTCCTTGGGAAGCTCGCGTTGGAACACTTTGTTCCTGAACTCTTTTAGCCCATGGGAACAATCTCATGCTGGAAAGAGCGGCAGAGGTGAACTGACTGCAACCCCTATTCCCTGTCCCCCTGGGCCACTGGAGAGGAGAAGGCAGAGAAATTGGAAGCAAAGTAATTTGAGCCCCAGAAGAAGGGAGGGGTGGGGGGGAAGGTGTCTTAAGATGTGGTTGCTATGTCTCACCATTCTACTCTGATTGATTGGTAATTAATTAAATTGATTTTTTTATTCCTCGAGTTGAGTCTGTTTTGCTTGTGACCATAACTGGTGAGTGAGCCGTCCCTGTCCTTATTTCAACCCACAAGCCCTTTGTTGCTTTTCTCTTCCCATCTCACTGGCTGCAGGGGAGTGAGTGCAGGACCTCACAGTCTTAGCTGTGGCTGAAACCACCACACACACCTAAAGGTGGGCCTGGATGTACTCCATTTAAGACATATTCACCATGCTGGGAGGATGACAACTGGACAGAAAGACTGGGACTGGCATGAGGTGCCTGAGAAAAGAAAATTGTATTCTCCCAGCAGGTGGAATATTGGGTTTGTAATAGAAAATTTGGGCTCAAAAATTAGGAAAGAAACAAGCTAAAATATATAAAACCTGAACAAATTATGGGAAGTGCAACTGCAGTACATAATTGCATGAAACCAAGATTTCTAACTCTGACCTGCAAAGATCTGTTAGATACCATGCCAAAGCATGTCCTATACAACTTTCTGGTTTACATGAAAGATGACACCCAACTGCTGTTCTAAATACTTCATTAACTAAAGTAGCAGCTGTCAGCCTGAAAAAGTTTCAGCCCTGCAGATGGATGCTGTGCCAGACAACTCAGTTCACTTCTGCATGTTTGTTTGGCCTGAAAATTACAAGTCTGAAAGCTGACATTAAAACAAAAAGATTAAGATTGAAAAGTGCAGTTCTCTGGGAGACTAATACCAGAGTTACACAGAATGCTGAGCAATTCAGCCAGGATGGCAGTCCAACTGATCACACGCAAGAACAGAACTACAGGTTCCTGGTGAAGATTCAGGTGCCTGTTGCCTAAACATTAGGAGGTTTCCTAAACATTAGGAGGTTTCCTAAACATTAGACAGGATTTTTGTGAAGCACCTTGCTAGAGTCAGAAGTCTAATCTAGGTGCTCATGTCCATCTGTGTAGCTGGGTCTCTGATTCTTCAATTGGTGAAATGGACAGAAGAGTTTTTATACTGCCTTTTCTGGAAGTGTGGTATATGTTCTCTTCCAGGAGAGGGTCATACTCACACTCCATTAGCAGATTACCAATCACTTGGATAAAAGATGAGGAAAAGCACATAAGCTTTTTCAGGTTATCTGCCAAGGACAGATGCACTAATAAGCAACCTCATATATCCATACTAGAACTGTTTCTGTGTTTTCCCTCCCTATGGTGCACACATGAAAGCACAAATCAAATTAGAAGTTAGAGATTTACCCCCCAATCTGCAAACAAGAGATGCATACATTTAGGAACTGGCTAAGATAATGACAGGAACCTTGTATATATGGGATATGCCCTTTCATCTTTATTTTAAGTGCAGTTAAATAGCATCAATAGGCCCAGATTATATTAGGCTCTATGACACAGACTGTACAAGTCACCGATTGCTCCAGCAAAACTGTGGAAAAACCTTCTGAGAAAACAGGATCTTGACAGTAAATATCAAGTAACCTTTTCTCTGACCCCTACAGTATCTCATGCATAAATACCAGATACTACAAGCTCTCTTAGGTACAAATTCAGGAATATCAGACCAGCTACTGCTGTCAGTTGGGTACCTTTAGACTCCATATCTTGCTACTTGTTAGTTTTTGTGAGTGATTGACCTATAAATCCTAATGAGCTGTAGTTCATTTTCTACCAAAGCAAAACAGAAAAATCACATTCATTTTTCACAAAAGATACATTCTGCAAGTTCTGCTGGAGAATAATTTCATTGAATGAGATTGTTTCTGCAGCTGCTAACTTAAATAAGATCTATACACGCAGATGAACTTTTAACATTACATTGTAAAGAAATGCATGAGTCTAATTAGAAATGGTTCAACTTTTCTAAAAATTTAAAATCATTTGCATAAATGATTTAACACTTAATACTTTTCCTCAAATTTCAATTATAGATGAATGTATTGCTTCTAAGTGAGAAAGACAGAGAGAGAGAGTAGCTAAAAAACTTTTCAAGTAAAATTTAGAGCACTTATTTTGCATTATTTGCCCAGATTTCCTTAATAAAGGTATGAAACTGTTCTAAAACAATGGCTATAGACAAGAAGGCTGGCAAGCTCCCAAACTGAGTTGACAAATATTTTTCAAGCTAATAGAGGAGGACCAGAGAGACTCTTAAAACTGCTATTCAGATTCAATTCATTAAGCTTAATGGAAGAACCTCAAGCAAACGTATGAGCTTCCAGTTGTCACGCATACAAAACTACAATTACATTCCCATTTGCTCTTGTTCTAGGAGCTTTCTTTAGAAACAAGTAAGCAGAAGACGTAGAAATGAATAAGCAGAAGACATAGCTGAAATCACAGGCTTGATTTGATTGTTTTTACATAACAGTAATTTTTAATATGGTACACATTTTATTTAAAAAAAAAAAAATAAGAAAAAATTGCCAGGTGCAGAAAGGGTGAGAAAAGAGGGACAAGCCAAAGGATCGACCTCCATCTTACAATTGATAATAGTTTTCCTAAGCTCACAATGAATGAGACACACATTCTTGGCACCATAGCTTATAGCTCTAGGTGCTGAAGCCATACATGACAGCTGAGCCTGTACGATCTAAATTATGCTTTCTTTGCCACCTCAAATTCTCCATGAGGTGTTCACACAAACACCTTTGCATATTAGCAATTGCAAAGTATAAAACTCAGGCATACAGGGCTGTTATTGAAGACACAGCTTCAAAGAAGTATCTTTCTCTACAGGTGATACCATTGGAAATGAAAAATCATCTGCAAAAATGGATTTGACAGAAAACAAAATATTTAAACAAAAAGATAAAAGTGGGGATTTCATCCCCTAACAAGTTTTGGTATGAAATCAATGAGAAATTCCATCCTCATCGACAGCATCAGTAATAATTATGTGAACTTTTATTTTAATATCAGACAGAAATAAAGAGAAAAAATGCAGATAATTATTTGTTATCAAAAGTAATTCTCTGAAAATCTTATTTTTGAAATCACAGCAAGTTATCAGTAGCTACTTACTTCTCATCAGTCTCCAATAATAAAGTAATAGCACGAGAAGTGCTGCAACAGTTATCCATTGTGCTTAATAAGGCCATGAATCTGTCAACTTCACACACGTTGAGAAATACCTTGCTCTGTATACTGTCCGAGTAATACAAACAAGTCATCTTACAGATTAAGATACTATTCAAAGTGAGTGAAATTCTCGAATCATTCCTTAAATAAACAGATCTCACTCTATAAATAATAGAAACCATGACAGACTTTTCATCTTCCTAATAAAGAGTTTGTCTGTTCAGAACAAGTTTATTATTTATATCAGAATTCACTTACTAATAGGAACCCACAAATTCTTGCAGAGTTACAAACAACAGAGCATTTTCAAGCACTTACAGTGACATGTGTCATTACTTCAGGACTACCTGGAAGTTCTTAGTCTTTTAGTTTTTCTTTGATTTTTTTTTTCTTTATGACAAGCTCCCCCAAGCACACTATAATTAGTAATTTTTCATCTTGACTGCTCCTTGTTGAAAGTAGGGCAAATGCTTCCTTTCTTCTCTGACTTGTGTCTACAGCTTGGAGCAGGGAAGGACAGATACTTCTGAAGGATGGACGAGCACCTATTCTCATATTTGAAAATTCTTTTTTGTTTACTATTATTCTGTTGATGACTGTGGAGAGAGACTTTTCAGATATTCTGAAGACTGGCATCCATCCTCCTTACAACATCAGTGCAAATTTTTCCTGTTCTAACAGGAGTTGTATTAACATTTTAATTTTGCCTACTGCAGAAGAGGCATTAAAAGAAAATTTAGCAAAAGCACAGAATTACCACGCACTAAATACTGGTTGCATCTTAAACTGAAACTATAGCTTAACACTGCTTACAGTCCTCATTGTTGAGAATAAAGCTCATTAGTATGGGAAAACAGACAGATTTTTATTTAGACCTTACAGAAAAATTGTTACTTATGTGCTCCAAGGTTTTCCCAGAAAAGTAAATTCTAGATTATGGATTTGACAATTTTTCTCCAGTTGGTTATCATTTAAATAGGAAATTGAGTTGTATATTTTGACATGATACAAAAAATAAGGTAAATTCAACATTATGTAATACTTTGGGAGTTTCTCTACATAAAATTCTATTGGTCAAAACAGTGTATCAACTTGTAAAAAAGTTGCATGCTTTGGGACAATGAATTAAGACAACACATTTGCCTTTTCTAGAGTCATAGCACTCTTGCCATGATTATATATCTAGCTGTCATCAAGTTGCACTTGCAAAGATGTTATTTCCTTTGTGGACAGATAGACTGGATGATGTAATAGGTCATTTTCTATTCCTAACTTCTGTGGCTCAATGAACAATAAATAATATTACTGTGTATGCGTAATGTCTTGTTCCAGCAATAAAATATTGACCACAAGACACAAACATTACTGAGATTGTGATATAATGCCTCAAATGTCCAGACATAAGATTGATATATCAAACACAGTATAATTTTTCTATAACAGAGGCCATATATAACACTGCTGTTGATCAACAAATCAATTTGGCTTTCCCCACAAATTAAAAAAAGGAAACACGAGACTCTTCGTTTTCTATTTTTCTTCAGAAAGCATGTTCCAGATAAGCATCTGCAGCAATTCCTGTTCTATACAGAAGAAAATAATTTGGTCCTAGGATGTATACGGTGTTAAGGACAGAATATACATTCACAGTTGCCCAGAATGCAACTAGAATTTTATCTCTTATGTTCAACAGTTGCAATCCAAGTTTGAATAGGTGCCTAGAGAGACTAAATGTTTTCCTCAGTGCTGATAAACTGGAGCAGAAGCAAAGAATAAAAATTGCATATTTGAGAACAGCAGAGAGCCCAATTAGATGGTTATATTGGTCAAATATGTCTTTATCTGGCTGCTGGGTTTTTGTTTTCACATGCCTCACTTAAACAGCTCCTTAGATAAATCAGAAACGTAATATGTGGAGAGCTTTTCTATAAGAGAACAAAAAGAACAATAATCCCTGTAGTTCATACTGTTTAACAGTTAAATCTCTGAATTCTGCTGGACATGAGACAAATGAAATATTATCTGTATTTTTAAAGATATAGCATACACAAGATGTTATATGTTTTCCACTATTATCATAGTGACCAAAGCCTTTATAATAATTCCTGGATGAAGTCCATGGAAAACCTATACCATGTCTTCCACTGCACCGTACTCAAATAAAATGTACAGTTAGCATGCTATCAGCCATGTAATCAAAAGGAAGTACTGCACCACAACTCTTTATAGCTTCAGATGCAAGAAAAAAGTGACAGGTTCCAGCTCTCCAAAGGGTCAAGGTTCCCAGAAAAAAAAGCTTATTCATTTTTATGAAATACACAATAGCAAAAGCTTCAAGCCATAGAAAGTGATGAACTAATATTGCCAGTAAAATGTCAAGATTCCTTCACGCCACAGCTGAGATAAAATAGTTCCTTCCAGAACTGGACAAGCAATTTTCAAACAAGATCATTAGAAAATGTTACTTTTTCCTATTTAAGATTTTCTGTAATGAAGCAATTTCAGCCAACTGATTTATCTGCTTTTGCAAATGAATTTCAGCCTATGGGTTGCAATACACAGGGTGTTCTCCATATTCCCATAAATGTGTGGTACTTGAAAATCAAGCTGTATAATTGTCTGTCTAAATGACATGATGTTTCCATATTTTGAATTGAAAGTGGTTTCATCATCCTTCCCCAAGCAAAATCTATATAAAAGAAATTTCATTTAGTGATTAACCGACTATCAGACAATGAGCTGAAACAGGGAAAAACAACAAAAAAACCTCATGAATTTGTGTTAAAAATAATGAAAAAGAGATAACATTTTAAAATATAATTTTTTAACAATTAACCCAATTATTAACTCACCTCTAATAATTTCCCAGTCCAAATAGAATAAAATATTGTTTCAAAAGGCATAAATGTTGATGAATGTTACCTTTTTTTCATGTGCTGAACATTGCATGTTAATCTCTTCCTTGTGATCTCTATGGCCCACAACATTTGTACACACTACAGGTTTCTAAATTAATGAGATGAAGGTTTCTCTGCCCCATATCCTCCAGATGAAATTTTTTGGAATGCTAAAAAAATACTCTCCCTTTGAATACTGACATAAACTCATGGCCATGTGTAGCAACTGCACCAAACCGAAGCTCAAAACCTGTCTCAGCTCTACTATGGGCTTCAACTTGAGAGCAGAGCAGTTTAGAACTGCAGAGTACAGTTTCTCAGCTCTAGGATGGAGTAATATCATGGCCTCACTTTTAGTTTGCGTGATTTATTTAGACTCTAAGCTCTTCCATGCAGGGAATTTTTAATTTTAAAATGACTGGATTCAGTCTACCTTAAGACATCATTAGGTTCAGACATTGTCAGCCATAAATTGTGGAAATCTAGCACAATCCTGCTTTCTAATTTGTGTAGCCTACCTATGCCAAAATTAAATACACTCACTCATAGCCTAAAAATTCCATCAATAAAGTTGTTATTGAGAAGTTATTTTGCTCTATGGATATAATTACTTATCCCCCATTTGCAACTCCATCATAATCCTAATATAACGACAAATAAAATGGAAAAGGCTAAAAAAGTCTATATTAATAGAAATACTGAATTATCATATAAGCAGGACAAATTTGTGAGTTGAGGATGGCAAAAATGTTCAGTTATATCTTCTACTTTTACTTACATTGATTTTAAATTCCATTGACTGGTTATTTCAAATTTAATAATATTCCTATCGAGAAAATGAATAAAGCTTATGCCAGTTTTGAAAATGAGTACACCACTAATAATTTTCACTGATGCCTTTGGAGCCAGACAGCTCCATTCTTAAGCATCTTCTTGTCCTCAGGCCAAGTGATTTTCCCTCAAGTTTTTTTTTGTTCACGAACTGAAGTTAATCTTGTAGCTTCTGTTCCAGTATTGTATTCTGAGCTGTAAAGATGCCAATATTCTTTAGTGACAGTATACCGACAGGGAATATTATATAAAGTATATTTTATAGTATTCACAGTCTTCATGAGCCAAACATATCAGGCTAAATGAAGTCTGACAGAAAATCAAGGGACATACAAACAAACATACAAGCCTCATATGGAAAGTATTACGGTGAGAAAGTGGGGGAAAGGACAGTTTTCACAACAAATAGAACTTGAGGAAGCTTATAAAAAACATCTCCAACCAACAGGTTAGTCAAACACAAAAAATTGAAGTAATTCTTGGAACTGATTGTCAAATGTAACAACTGAAAAGCTCTTACTTTCTCTTTAAACTTTATCTGGACATTTATTTGACAAAATTAGCAGTAATGCATGAGGTAACTGGTAATATAACTGTGTGCAAATATTAACAGCAAACCAGAATATTGCAAAGGGGTTCATAAAAACCTGCTTTGTACAGCTAAATGTATAACTGGCACTGCACTTTTGAAAAAAAGAACAAATCTGATTCTTTCTGGAGGGACTTCTTGCTGACTGTCAAAGCCTAAGCACCATTCATAGTAGTTGTACTGGCTACCCCTTCCAGCCAAGCTTACTAAGCCAACACGGTAACTTTGCAAAAACGAGTATTTGCACCTACAGATGATCAAAATGTTTATGTCAAAATTCAAAACACACTATCACAAGCAAAATAATGTCTCTCAGGTTCCCTTTGAAGGCAAGACTTTTCCATTTCAGTCTTGCCTTGGCCTATAGTATTGATTTATTTATTTCCTTTCCAAACCTTCTGTGGAGGCTGTGGTAAGAAAAACAAACAATGAACAAGATTGATTAAATTCTTGGAAACACGAAGTCCAGAAGAAAAGCAGAAGAAGGAACATAATGTCTGATCTGGTTTCATGGCACATTCTTCTGCTGACAGGGAGAATTTCAGAAGAAAGAAAAGAGGAAGGTGGAAAGAGGGATATTACTCCATACAACTTCTGTTAATGTACATATTTATGGTGCATTCTAAGCCCGTGTGCCATGCAACATGACTGGCAGTTCTTTTCTAGGAAAAATTTATACACTGCAGTGTTGTGGTAGGGTTTTGCAACGTTTTGCGAGGGAATTCTTTGGTGGGGGTGTTAAGGTTTTCCCAGAGATACCACTTGCTGGTTTTTTTGCTTTAGAGAAGACAATATCAAACATCTTTACACCTGAGGCAGAAGTTAATGAGACTTTTAATAATCTGAGTTCCCAGAAGGGACTTCATTCCACAGTCACAGGCCTGTTCCTACTTGAATTCTGTCTCTCCAAGAGGTGATTTTTTACACCTGCAGCTCTACCCTTGCTGTAAAGATAGTCAAGGGTACATAGACAAAAAGAAATGATCACTGGCAGTTGCCATGCCAAAGTCAGGTACTAATTTGAAGATAAGGAATGAGAGAGTTTAATTTGAAGTTCCATGGGAAGCCAGAGATGACAGGGGTGAGGGTTCTGGCTTCAGAACCAGAATACTATCACACTTGTATTCTGGTTCTGGAACCAGGACAAGTCAGTGGTAGGAACCAGAGGAAAGCAGCAGAGCACAAGAAGCCTTACACCACAATCCTTAGTGAACAGGTAGGAGAGAACTGTTCAATAGCTGCATGTATCCATTGTTGATCAACAGAAAGCAACCTGTAAAGGAGCATGACTGGAAACTCCCCACAGGAAATTGTGCCTCTGTAAGAGATCATATCAGGAAGGCATCCAAAAGTCCGCTTCAAATATGAACTGATTTGTAGATAAAACGATGACTCTGATGTGGCTTCAGATATTTCAGTACTTCATCCTACTGTCCTTCACCAGGAAACAGATCTTTCTGAATATCTGCTCCAAGCACTTAACCATTCACAAAGGAAAGGCAGTAGAAATGAGCATCACCTGTGCATTTCTGGCACCTGAGCCTTGATCGTCTCCATAGTTTACCTAAGGAATTGAAGTGCTTATTTAAAAGATTAGAGCAACCAGGATTTTTCTACAAGTTAGGGGTCTGGTTTCCCATCACTGCTTCCTGGCTACCTCTCTTTGAAGAATGAGTCACAGGACTTTACTACACACTCCTAGACTCCTTCCATTTCTCTCAAATGTGAGAACAGTATTTCATGGTCAGTGCTGAACGTGCAGTGGTCCTCAGGATTTATGAGTGCAAATATATGCCTATAGAGCATTGAAAGGAAGAAATAATTCACCAGTGCCACTAACTTCCATGTACTGGCTTATATTTAAAGTCTTCACACGAATTTATGAGAGTTCAGCCCAGGATCTGAGCAGAAACACAATCAATATATTAAAATAGAAAAAGAAATGGCCACTGTTGTAACTGTGTGTGTGAAAAATCCATACTGGTTGAAGGTATTTTGCAATATAGCAGTATAGTATCCACAGTACATCTCTGATAAAAAAAAATATTAAAAACAAAACAAAACCAAAAAAACACAAGAAAACACCTCAAAAGAATCATAAAGCTCTTGGACAGGTTGATGCTTGACTTCAGACTGGGAAAATCCTCCTGCTAAAAGTCTCCACAGGCTTAAAAGTTTTATTGTCAATATCTTCTATATCCCATGGAATAAGTTCTTTTCCCAAATTCCCAGAAATATTAATGTTACCTGCAATCACAGATCACTGCTGTTTGCTGTTTATTGTCAACATTTGCCTGCCTACAATGATGTTAATAGAGCAGAACACATTATCAATCTCATTTCAAATTCTGAATTAGGACAGAAACACATTACAGCAAAGGCAAGAGTTACTTGGTTTTCTATTTCTATTTGTATAAACTTCTTCCTGTCTGGAAGAAGTTTAAGCTAACCTCTGTTCCTTATATTTTCCTGAAACAGACAAAACATCACCTGTGGAAAATGAGCACCTGTCATGAATGCAGTTTATGACAAGCCATACTTTAGAGGACTAGCAGACAATAGCTATCATAAATTAAACTACATAAGGAAAACTTTGTTTTGTTTGCTTATACTGTACACAAAGACACACAGCTAGAGGATCTGTGCTGAAAAATATTTTTTTTTAAATAGATTGCCTCCCCTTTTTAAAAGGTCATCTATGGGAACTAATGCCCATCAGGGCAAAGAACTCAAACAAAGAGATGTTCTAAGTAGCTGCTTTGCAGATTAAATTTTTTACCTACTGGAATTAGCATAACACTTTAATAGAAAAGCTGAATCCTGCTGCTGAGATAAAATGAAACTGTCTAGCCACCTCAAGGGAGGACATTTGTTCTTTGAAATCAAACTAACAGTGGTAGTAGCTTCCCATTATTCCAAACATCATAAAATGATTATGCAACTACTTTACTGAGGATTTCAGTCAGCCACTCATGGTCCTTGAATGCCCCACAAAAATTATTAGCAGATGTAGGGCTGCTAACTCTAGGGATTTCCACCACATTAACTGGTCAAGATTAAGTTCTGTGGAAAATATTAATAGAATCTGTACATAAAGAAGACAGAATTTCTAACTCTGTAGGAAAAGCTGTCAATTCTCCTTAACTGATTTAGAAAATCATGAAACAGTGGAATGGCAGGTAGGTGACTCGAGCTGAAGATGTCCTATTAGATATGAACTCTGTGAGGTGCTTGCTGGTATCTCCAAGTTCCAGAACCTCTTTAACAAGCTGGCTCTCAGTCACTTTGAAAACAGAGTTGAAATATTGCCAAAAATTAAGCTATTAAATTCAAACTTTTATTTAAATAAACTGGTCTGGTTTCCACAAGCTCTGGTAGAAAAACAATGAAAACGTCCTGGCAAAACTAAAAAGTAAGAAAAAAAAGAAAACAATTTGTTGATTTTCACAGCCTGACATAGACAGGCCTGTAATATTTTTTTTCAGATTGCTCTTTTTCAAGCATTGAAGCTTCGTGTGAATAACTGGGTAACTTCATAGCTATAATAAGATCTTTCCTAACAGAAACAGGCACAGCCTGAAAACTGATCACTCTCTAATCCAGCTACCAAGAAGATAATGCATATAGTATAGTAAAATTGCAACTCTCCAGCATTAAATTAATCCAAGTTTAATTCCAAAGGCTAATGCATTATTTTCCAAGAGCTAGGTGGGTATTTAATTCTGGGGCTAATAAGGAATTAAGGCTGTTGTAAAAATAGGATAGTTACATGAGAAGACTGTTTCATCATCATCTTCATCATTTTTCAGATGAATTCACTTTGAGAACTGACTCCTTATACCAAATGTAAATACTAAATATATTAAATACTAAATACACTTATTAACCATAGAAGCTGTTCATACATCAGATGACTCTTAGGTTTTCTGTATTTAAAATCATCACTCAGACTTCAGTCATTTTAGCTTTTCAGAATTTCAGACCTTATCAGAAATAGGATTAATGCCTCACCATGAGAGCGAACCAGTCTATGTTAAAAAAAACCCAAAAACTAGTTCCAAGAAACTTTTAAATTTTTTTCCTGTTTTATTTTGTCCATATATAAAAGAGTAAAAATTAAAACTCAAGCAAAATAATGATGTCAGGAAAAATCTTAAAAATGAAATCAGTATTTCTGAGTTTATTATCTCACTCAAATGTATTTACAACTGTCAGTGATAGAAGTTATGGAGGTTCTCTGGAGTTCAGGGTGAAAATGACATCGCTTTACAGCCAGAAATGCTCGTATGCATTATTTTGTTCTATTTAACAACCTGTGAATAATTAAAAATGGCAGGACTTCAACCAGAGCTGCACCAACTCTTACCAGCCTGGTATCTCTCTCCACAATGCCGGAAGCATAAATTGAAAGTGCAGTAAAATTAGGCTTCATAAGCAGCTATTTCACAGAACCCTTAAGACAGTCTTAGCAGAGCTAGATAGTAAAGGTCCTATTTCTAGAGCCAAATCTTGGCTGTCTTATGCACAACAACTGTGGCCTATTCAGTGTCACTGAATTGCAACAGCAGAGATCTTCATACAAATGCAATGATTGGCTTTTGACATTTTTTAAATATATCATCAATAATCTTCCCATTTGCTATACAAATCAAGATTTGATAATGACTTTTCACTCACATTAGTAATATTAAATGTCATATAAATTAAGAATTGGATCATTTGTCCCAAACGTTATCTGTTGTTTTTAACTGAGTTGGTCAAATGAAAGGTATTACTTCTATCAATATATACATGTAATCTTTTCCTACTTATATTAAATAAAAATAGTTACTACAATGTTATTAAAATAAATATTTATCGCACTAATGCAAATATTTGCTACTAAATTTTGTAGCTGCTGTACTGATAGGATATATTTACCATTCAGGCCAGAGGATTTAATGAAAATAAAGTTTGTGTATTTCTTTTACAGACTTCCAAAATTCAGAGCTGTTCCACAATGCCCAGAGGAAATACTTTTCGAAACTGAACTTGACAGTTGTTGACATGTGACCTGCCCTTATCGGTAAAGAAAAGGAGGAATCTCACTCATTGCAGTTATCTACAGAACACTGAATTACTTTTTATTCAGTGCACAAAGACTCATGGTCATGGGTGGAGAAGGAAGAAAGCAGGGCAAAAAAGTTCATTTCTGATTAGGGGTTTAGGGTGTTTCTGGGGAACGGGCCAAGTAGTGGGATAGGGCCATGGCTCAAAGGTGAAATGGGAAGTTTAACATTGCCTTTAATATGCAGTCCTCCTAAAGAAACACACACTCCAACCTGAGTGAGACAGTAAGCTGCATCAGGCAGCTGGGTTCCCAGACAATGGATGCACAGGCCTGCCCTGCCAATGAGAGAGGTTGATGACACCACACCAGGAATGCATGAGAAGTATCAAAGAGTGAACTTCATGTAAAATGCATGAAATGTAACAGATGTGCATTTGCACATCAGTCAATATTGACACATCAATTATTTCCTGGACAAATTATAACTTAGGAGTAAATTACAAGCATTTTGAAAACAGGGTCTAAGGACAGAATAGGATAATATTTGTGATTAAAGAACCCGTTCTCCATTTGTACATAAGATTTAAAAATAATATTTCCACACTTCCACATTGTAAAAGCATTAATCTTCCTGAAGTGAAATCTCATTTTTACATTCAAGAGATCTTAAAGAATAATTACACAAAGAATCAAATGCAAGTCCAGACATACATATGGTGTCACTCTTGTGGAGCTGGTGAAACTACTTTGACCTGGAATGCTTCTTAATATATACAAGATTCTGCCACCAATAAGGTTTACCAGTAAAAGAGGCATGCTGCATATATCCACAAACTCAGTGGACAACAAGTGTGTTAACTGGTCTATAACTCTTTCAGATTGTAATTGAACTGTCTAATGTAATGAATGAAGCATAGAATAATGTGCATTCAGTTTGCATTTGTTTATTCAGCCTGTCAGCTCGGTTTTGGTTCATTTAATGCTAAATAATTGTCTACAGGCAGATTTCTCTATTAATGGCCATATAGTTCCTTTCAAGTTTAACTTTCCAATGCTTAGCACTGCTTTGGGCACAAGACTCATTACGGTGTTAGACCAATAATTCAAGTGTTTTTCCTTCTGTCATTTTTCTATCTAAGCAAATAACTGGAATAATTTTAGAACGCCATGTAATAGATTAATCTGTCTTATCTGCATAACTGTTTTCTCCTCACAGTAGCTTAGTGCCTTCACTAAGTTTAAGCATGAAATGTCAGCCAACTGCTACCAAAATTTGCTTTGAACAATAACTTCACAAGTTCTTCAATATCTGAGAAAAAGAGGGAGAATTGGGGTTTTTTTTTCCCATGCCAAAGCATTCACACAAAACGTTGTTCCATGCAAAAAAAGTTATTCCACTGTGTGATTTATTCCGCATAAATACATAGAAAATTCAACCATAAGTAAATATTTACAAACAAATCTTTTCCACTTAAACATATGCAGACACATGTATGTTTACTAAAGATAGTCCTGATTTGCCTGACGTACACAGAAATTCCACTAAAACTGAAATATATGGCCATTTTATCCTTTGAATGTGAACCAAATCTCATCAAAGTCAAGAGGAAGCTTCTGTGGGCTTTCAATCATTCTCCTGAACTTTAATCGAGTTTGTAGAGATAAGTTTGGGGCTTACAGGGATAGAAATCTTTCACTCCTGCTCTAAAATGTGTATGTTCCTAGAGCAATACAAATTTTTTGCACATTCTGGTCTTCCAGACAAATATTATATTGTCTGTCAGTTTTTTATGTACAGACATAAAGGGGTGGAGACAGTTTTATTGCATCAACAACCTTATAGAAGTCTAAGAATGGACCCGGACTGTTGCTCTCTCAGTAAATACTGCCACAAATGAACATCCAGCTCCATACTTGCAAGCATCCAATTAAGGATTCTGTTTTGTAGCAATTTAAAAAGCATATACCTAAGGCAAAAAACAAAACAAAACAAAACAAAAACCAAGAACAAACCACAGAGTATCCTTTGCTTTAAAAACTTAGGTTACTGCTTAACTGCTGGTTTTGACAAGCTTTAGTTGATAAAAATGAGTGGAAAAAAAATCTTTGTATATGTCTACCTGTCTATGTATCTATGTCCATATCTATAAATTGGTTCTCACACCTCAAATCATTGACTAAGATTTCTAAACAGGAGGTCTATATTCCCCATCTTCATTTTTTCTAATGAAATAAGGCATCTCGATGATTAGGTCATACCTTCACCTCTACAGAAACAATCACATGCTTCTTTCTAACAGCATGGATTATAAAGTCAATGAATGAAGTGTCTCCTTTGCATTTCTGAATAAATTTGCTCTCTATGGACTCCTGTGTCACCAGTCCTGTCAATTAGGACAGTACCCAGGAATGCTTAGAGTTTATCAAATTGTATGTGAGGTTCAGGTTATTCGCAGTCTTCTGCAAATATATGATGAAGGGAGAGCAGCTTCTAACAATGTTCACCTCTCACCCTCCCTGAGCAGAGTTGCAGAATTTCAGACTTTTCTCTCTGTTCATGGACAAGTGTAAAAGAAAGAAGTTCAGCCCTGATACAGACATGTTGTTAGATCAAAATTCCACAAGAGAGATCTTCCAGATCTTGGAAGATTGGAATTGGCTGGTTCCTAGGTGGCCAAGTAAATCCGTAGTTCACATGATTGCTACAAGTGGAGCAGTCAGTTTAACATGGAGGAGGTTGGGTGCCAACTCCACAGACAATTGCAACGTACCTATCTCTCAGAAAAGGTCAGGGTGCACTCTAAAATCATCCAACAAAGAGCTACAAAGAGAGACAACACCCCCTTTATCCTGGGACAGAAAAATCTTTATTATTTGATATATATTATATATTTGATATATATTATCTTTTGATTTATATTTGATAAATCCCTTTGATCAGAAGATGATGACAGAATACATGGTGACCTTAGACCACACACTGAGTTTTATAATTTATAGGAAGAATTCTCATGGTTTGTGATGATTGAGAAGCACAACCTGGAACTTGACAGCTCTGCAGAAAACACAGAAGGAAAATAAGAAATAAAAAAAATAAGCAAAACAAGAACAACTTCCCCCTAAAATAAATATAAATAGGTGTAAAACTTCCTTAAATAAGAAAGAAGAGGATAAAAGCTGCAGAAAAGTAGGCCATTGCCTGTGTAAGTCACAGAGGAAATATTTAAAATTATCCAGAAGACTGAAAGCTGGAGGCTCTGGAGCTGCACCTTGACATTTTATACCATGCATATTTCACAGGAAGGAAGTAAAATACAAATATCTGCCTGTAGGCACTAAAAAGGCTACAAATTTAAACTAATGCTTGTATACATATCCTGCAAACACAGAGTATCACGTCAAGAAAAAAAAAAGAAATCATACCTGATAAGGGTATTGAGAAAATAACTGGACTGGAAAAAGTTCATCTACTTTAAAAACACCTATGATTGACAGGTCATGCTGAAATCTGGATGAAAAATTCCAAGGATGTTTCATGCTAACGATTTGTTATGTGATACTATTACCACTGACTACATGGAAGCAGCAGGATTGGCAACTCAGCATGGTGCCAAGTATATTATACTGCTAAAGATGACACTTCTGTATAGTACAATGACCCGATTCCTGGTTTTGCAAGATCAGAAATGCTACTCAATACAGTTAGCAAAAGGAAGTATAAAATGAAGGAGGCAATAAGCCCAGAAGGGAACCTGAATGTGCCAGTGGAAATGGGCTCAAAATACTGTAACTGGAGCTGTTTAAAAGTTAGGGACCAACACGTATATTGCCTTATTCTCAACTAAATACAGGGTCCTTGGTCCAACAACTGGACTATGATAAAAATAATTAAGCAGTGAGTTCTTCTCTGACTATAGCTGCCAACACATTTGGTCCCTGCCACATATTCCAAAGCAGTTTGTGGGTGAATTGTACAGCCCCCTCTTAGTATTCTTAGTAACATGGCCTGGATAACAATGGCTGGCAAGGTAAGAGCATAAACAGTTACAAAAGACGTATGAATATTTATAACAGTGGGGCGAGACACGTGAATAAAGTAGCAATCAAAACTGGGTTTTGTATCAGAGGTCATCACACCTGTGTTGAATTCTCTGTGTAGATCTGACAGAATGCAATCATTCCCATTGGATGCTCTGAGCAGCCTGCACTCAGGTGGTGGACAGACAATACAGGGTGCAATTAGTAGAGACCCACAGCTCAGGTGTGCATATGTGCATCTGCGGTGTGCTCTTCCATCAGTGTGTGTGTTAGGGGATTGTAGGAAGCGGCACAGGTTCACATAGAGCTGGAGTACCCACATCTCCAACAAGAGGTGTGTGTAAATAGGGGAACCTGCACTCCAGTCGGACTGGGTTCACATCACAGTGAATGTGGCGCGGATTAGAACTTCCCAGGATTCTATATAGAAGGGTGTTTAGAAAATTGTACCTGTATCTTAATATTTTTAAGTATCTATTATTGTGGTTTACCTATTGCATTATTCATACTGACCCTAAAAGTATAGTTCACCAATTGTTCAGTAACTATGTGTTGCTAATAAATCAATAAACCGCTTCAGTCCTTGTTTAAAACATGTGAGTTGAGCAGTTTTTCACTGCAACAAAATTTAGATGCTACCACTATCATTCTGAGTTTGTAGTGTTTTTGATGTAAATGACTGCAAAGTGCAGGACAGAGACTCAGGTCAAACATTTTGGAGCAGCAGCAAAATCTCATTCCAGACTTGCTGGTATCTTATTATGAGTCCAGAACTGCAAAAACCATAAGAGATTGTAAAGAGCTGTTTTAATTCCAGAGAACTCGGGAAAGCAATTAAATCTTTACAAGTTGGCAACTTCAGTAAAAGTAAAAAGCTGGAAAAAACTGCTTCTGTTAACATATGATACCTGAACCTGATATACCATATTCAGTTATAAATGGCATAGTTCACAGAGCTAGCTGATGTCACAATTCTCTTTTAAGCATGGAACACTACATAAATTTGGGGTTGTTTCAGTCTCTAATATATATACTAATATACTAATATAACATCTAGAGGAAATTTTTTCATTATTTCTTGTTCTTTGCTCCAAAAAAAAGACCAGAAGACACACGAATTCAGGAAATCAAGTGAACTGATTAATCAAGTCAGTCATTCTGCTCAGTGTTAGAGAACTGGAATATGTTGCACTGGTTCTTCCCTTGATGCTCATATCTGCAGCACCACACAATTGGTATCTTTATTATTACATAAGTATGTTTTCTGAGCTACTGAAAGTGTTAGAATGAAAGAAGTATGCTGACTAGCTGCTGTCAAGGTTCAGTAGAGCTCTAATCAGTTATTAATATTATATATTGGAATACTAATAAGCACAATACATTTTAGACATTTATGGAACTCCTCATCCCCTTCTTCTGTAGACACATACAAATAATTTGAATTAATGGCTTAAACTCTGCTACTAATTAACTTGATGGAACCTAATGAAAACTTTTGTGACTAACTTTATATGCAAACCAGAGTAACTGAGCTGTACTGAGCTGTTCATTCAGACCTAGATGAATATTCTAAACAAAATGCATACTTGGGCAAAAACATTATAAATAAAATATATGCTTGGGCAAAAAAAATTAGACCCTCCACTAGAAATTTTGGTGGTGATTGAATTAAAAGGAGCACAGTATTCTCTCTGAGGCTAATACATTAGTACTTAGTACAACTCTACAAAGTAGTTGAGCATAATAGAAAGGTTTCTTGAAACAGAGTGTGTATGCACGTAACAGTTCCTTATCGTGGAAGATGGTGGACGTAAAAAGAATAATTAGGAATAGAAAGCTGTTCAATTAAATAAGATAGATTAAATGTTGTAAAACATTTACATGATGACTAACTTAAATGTGACACTTCATACAAAGCTATTTAAATCAGTGGGAAGATTCCTCTTGACTTCCATGAGATCTGTCTCAAGAGCTTATGCAGCTTATAGAATGTTTTCTACAACCTTGCTACTATGAAACCCACAAAAAAAAAAAGACAACCATAAACCACAAACCTTTTTACTTACTACCATAACATCAAACAGTGATTTTCTGCTGCACTGACTTTTGGTTTATTCCATCTGTTCCATTATTCCTGCAAATATGCAACTAGCACGGGGAGAAAAGCTTGCTCAGTCACCGAAATAGCAAGAGAAAATAAAGAAATATATGACAGAGTTATGCAAGAATAAATGCTGTTAGCATACAGTCTTGATCCAAAATAGTCCTGGACAGCAAGGGAATTTCCAGAAAACCGACTGCACCTTATGATGGTGATGTCATCAGCAAGAGAAAAACTGACAAAACTCAGAGCCTGCTGGTTCTTGTGCCGTTTGTACTGTGAATCACTAATATTAATGTTCCATTACACCTTACTTTTACACAACTGCATTAGAAAACAAGCATGATGTCATTTAGTTGTTTTGTTTTTGTTGTATTTTGAGAGTTAAATAACAAAATATCACTTCAGAGTAGTAAAATCAAATATAATATTTTCTAACCAAAGTGATACTGAAAGTGCCATAATAGAAAAAATCCTATTATTGTCACAGTATATTATATGCAATGCAAAAAAACCCATTGCTTTGAATAGGTTTTGGAGATGACCAATTCTAACAGGCAGAATTGGAGCTTAAAGAGTACATGCTGGCAGCTACACACAACATTGGCAAGTAGTATCTCTTTACTTGTTTATATTGTTCCCTTATAGCTCTTTATAATATTGATTTCTAGTGATGTGCCTAGAGCTATTTGCCTAAGAGATGCTGTGAATCATTAGGACAGAATAATACAATCAGATGAACAGTAGGGTCAAATTGTTGGCATTGCTGCAAAAATAATTGTTAAAATGTGTCTCTTCATACTCATCACTGCAGGATTCTGTAGGAATCAACAGAAGTAGACTTTTCCTGAAAATTTTTAGTATGGAGGGCCAGACAGAAGGAGAAAGGCATGTACTATGTAGCCCTGCATAATTTAGCAAGAGTATTTGTTACAAAAAGTAAAGTGAAAAGAGAATGAGTGAGGACTGTGAATCCCAATTCAACCATGAGTACAGGCATGAGCAGGCTGGAGTTTGTATCAAAAAACTGAACTGAAGAAAGGACTGCTTTGTACATCACATCCTCTACTTTTAATCTTCTGAGTGTTAGGAAATCACCACCTGTTCTGTCAAAGGCAACAAGGTATTATCTAGAATTGGAAACAGAAACTGAAATAAAGCACAACTTGGGAGAAGAAATACAGTTCCATTATCATGACTGTTCTTACTCTGATGCCCCCACAGAAGGAAGCTTACGGATTAGTTTACTAAGATGCTTTCAGTGTAGCAGGTAGGTTCTCTGTCAAATAAATACAAAGGTTGTCTATTCTGGACACACTTTTCCCTGTTTCTCTTTCCTTTTGGGAGAGTACTAGTTCTTTGACTCCATTCTTAGACTATTCACACATCAGAGGCACCTGACCTTTTCTCAAGGTGAGGCAACCCACTTCTCCCTCTTGTTCCTGTCCCAGGGGAATAAATCAGGTCAGAATCTCACTGGAAATGGGATTCAGAATTTGCAGAATATTTCCTCTGTTTAGTAGACATCACAGAAAATTATTGAACAGAAAGGATAGATGAGATATGACTCCTTTTGCTGCTGATTTCTCTTCTTACTCTTTCATGGCAAACAAACAACTTTTTTTACAAATAAATTCCTGAGTTGCAATTTGCTGTCCTGATCTTATAGATGTTTCAGATGTCTGAAATGAATTTTCACCTGATGTCATCTGACAGGGTTAGTGAGACTATCCATAGGGATAAGAAGCTGCCCTTAATAATTCATCTGCAAGTCTTGGATCTGTATTTGGAAAACGGCTGAAATGAAAAAGAAGAAAATGTAGTACTAAAGCTTTACTCCATTTGCTGTCTATCTCTCAACAACAGCATGGCAAATCATACTAAGCACCTTCAAATTCTATTCTATGAAAATCTGAGAATGCTTGGTTAAAAATTAGGGAAGGTGTTGGAGGAGGATAATCCATAGGTAAGAATCTGCAATCTAGTTTTCAAAAAATACCCCTAAAATTACTGGAAATCACAACAAGCTGACCATCAAAGGGTTTATGATTAAATTTGCATAACAGGGATCTGCAAATCAAATTGTCTCATTCACACTGCAGGCTGACTAGCTGAGCAGCAGAGATTGACAATTACTGCTTGTATGCCTTTCTTTCCAATCTTAATTCTCCTCTATTAAAAAAAAATCATACTGAAGTATTCAGCCATTTTAATTGATTTTGCTTCTTGATTGCAAGATATGTTGCTGAAGAAAAATTCTGATCATCCACGTCAAGGTCACTCAAACAATCAGGTCAAGAAATGCATAAGTAGGGCTTGGGGTGCTGTAAATTTTCACAAGAAAAATGCATTTTCAACTATGTTTTGTTTAATGTTATGCTTTGTTATAGAATGTATCATTGAGCGTTATTACTTCAAAGCACAGTGCTTCTAATGAATGTGTTTAATTCTTTCAGAGGATGAGGTGTTGTCTCAATAATAAATGAAATGTTCCTGACAGATGTGTGTGCTAATTATAACAGATTTGACAGATGTGTGTGCTAATTATAACAGATTTCTTAAACCAGACAATCATCATCAACAACAGAGGCTACACCTGACTGAGCAAACAATCTGCAAGTATGCAAAATGAATCACAACAAACAGAAAAGAAATAATGGTGGACAGTAGATGCTGGAATATTGGTCCCAACAGCATGGCTACTTAGATGACATTAATGCTCTTAGCAAAACAAAAGACAAAGTTTATTAGAGGTATCTGTTTATGACACCTGGAACAGATCCATCTTTCAGATCTTACAACAAATTTAGGATCTATTCACATCAGGATATAAAAGATAAAGCACAGGCACACAAAAACTACAGTACAGAAAGAGATAGGTCTTGAAGAATGAAGTTTGTGGTTAAAATAGCAATGTTAAAGGGACAATAAAATAAAACTTCATAATGTATCACCTGGCAAAATGAGGTGACAGCAACATATATATTCCAAAGACAGCAAGATTAACAGATACAGTCAGCAAAGAAGAATAAAGGAAAGGTCAGAACAAAATAAGATTCTAAGTCAGGCTACCTACAAGAGTGACTCACTGCAGATTCCTCTGTTTTTAAAATTAGGATTGAAATATCTAGGACCCAGCTGTGAGCACCGCATTGCCCTGTGCTGCAGGGGGCCACAGGGCAGGACCATGATCTGCAGCAGCCTCTGTGCTGAGCCCTGTGACTGGAGCCTTAGTAGCGGGAGTGCAAAGCAGGAGGAGAGTCTGAGGGATCTCCACAAAATCACCAAGCTCAAGGACTGCATGGTATGAACTGCAAATATGAAATCTAGCACTTGTTTCATTATCACAGCACCTTGCTGATGTTGCCAGAAAATAAAAGTCCACGAACAGCCACTCAGTATTCCCTGGGAGAGCAGGGAATTCCTGTCTTAAGTCATCCCCCTATCCAATTAGTAGATTCAAACTGACCAGAGTGCAAAAATATCACCTTCATCTCATTACACTGACACATTCAGATGTCTTTCCACACAGTTGTCCTTACAGCTCTTAAACCTGGAAAAGTTATGTTCAGTGCAACTCACCCTCAGGTTCCACCAGAGAGATCACAACCAAGACAGATTCTCTTAAAGGTAATAAAAGAGATCATTGCACCATGCTACACATATATTTCTTTGTCCAGCAGGTTGCTATCTGTGCTACCAACTGCATCTGTTAGATTTGTTAGCACCATAATATTAGGTACTGGCAGTCAGAGAGTGGGCTGAAACACCAACCTCTCTGTCTGCTTACTGAGAAGGGAAGGAAGCTATTACATAGGACAGGGACTCTCTATCTGCCACAGACAAACAGTTCTCTAAGAATAAAGCTTCAAGAAGGAATCTAAAAGTAGCACAGGGAAAGCTGATTAAAAGATGGCAAAGAAGAAATTAGTTAGGGAGAAAAAGTGGGAAGAGATGAAAGAACAGTTAGTGAAATAGGTACCAAATTCTAGAAGGAAACAAGTCTCGAAAAGAGAAATTACTGTGGTTGTCCATCTATCATCCACAGTGTTCCTCAGTTCTCCCTGCCTTTTCTTCAAGCCCTCTGGACCTAGTCTCCAGCATTTACAGCTGGAAATGCTAAATAACAAATATAAATGCTGTTCATGCATTTGTAGCAAGAAATGACTCTAGTATTGCCCAGGTCATGATAAGAGACTAGCATGCCTATGAATATGATCCTGAGGAAATAAGGTTTCAGTGTACCATATACTTCAAAATCTGCACTATACTTCATGCAGTAGTGATAAAAAAATATATTTTAGATATTTTTTAGATTTTGTACAATTTTTAGATTTTGTACAATACATATTTTTCTGGAATTGCTCAGATACTGGCAGAAAAAAACCCACTGTTCGCAGCACTGGGCTGGTTTTGCACAAAGTGCCCCCACAGGGCTTGAACAGCAAGTTCACTGCAGCTGAACTCAGTTCCCCAGCTAGAAGAAGAGGGGCCTATCTGTCTTCCTTCTCTCCTCTGGGTATGTGGTTACTTGTAGGCATATTCATTCAATGAATAAACAAAATATTGCTGAAGGAAACGTAGAGAGAGGGGCAGGGAGAGGAAAAGAGGGGGACAGAGAGAGTAGCATAGTCACAGAGATATGCTAGAGTCATGATGATCTTTTTTAGCATTTTATTCCTAACATTCATATGGGATATCTACAACATTGATTTGACTCCTTCACTTGTCTGATTCAGGAAGCTATGATGTGAAGTAATGTGCCTGAAATAAAGAGAGGTGAAATTTTAATATGAGTTTTCCTTCCTTGCAGAAATACATACACATGGAACAGATTTGTTTTGGAATAAATGATTACCCATAGTGTAGTTTTTATTCCAATGCAAACCAAAAAAACTATTGAAAACTTGATTTTTTTTTTTACACAATAAAGCCAGAATCTTCTAATCTCAAGAGAGCAAGTAAATCATCAAAAAGGAGTAAAAATCATGACAGAGATAAAAGGAAAACTTTGTGTGAGCCATGTTTCTATCAGTACCAGATTTATAGTAAGATTTTTTTTTAAAGAACAGCGAAATAAAGCAAGGCAATTTCAAAAAATGACAGTAGAAAAAAACAATCAAAATACAATGAGGCACAAAATATGGTTCATTATATACCAAACAGTGGAATCTATTTGCCAACAACAAAGGCGTGTAGCCATCAATTACCCGACAAAATTTCAAGTCAGATTCACTGAAGAATAAAAAAACCCAACTCACCCCTGTGTCTTTTCAAGGTTTTGAGCCTTGCTCCTCTCACCCTCCAGAGAGATCAATCTGTTTTCCAGAACCAGAGCATTCTAATCTCATTCTAGATTTGGAGTCTGTAAGACAATGGGCACCAAAATACTCACTGAATCTTCCTAATGGAAGTCTAGTTAGGCAAAAGAATCCAGTATGTTGAGCCCACTGGTAGTCACCATTGCGAGTTATCATACCAGAAAGAAATACAGTCTATGATAATACACAACAATGAATTGTTACAATTCTTGTGCAGTGACTAAGTACTTTTAAGAAGTATTTTCAAGAAGAAAAGATAAATGTGCTGATCAAAATGACTCAAAAATGTTGAGATATCAGAATCTATTATTTGACATGATGTGTGGTACGACAATAAAAAGGATAGTAGATATTAGATATCCCAGAATAAAGCATTACAGCAAGTCTGAGGGGATTGAAAGGGAAAAGTTTAATAAAACAGAACTATTGCATTCTGTGTCGACAGACAACGCAAGGGAAAAGGAAAAGAAATCACTGGCTTATTAAGAAAAATCTTTAGCTTACTCCAAATGTTAAAGTTTTTGTCCTCCCGTTTCATAGAAGCAAAGAATGGTTTGGATTGGAA
>NW_010318695.1:5519-15431 GCF_000700745.2 Antrostomus carolinensis | reverse complement strand
GATAGTGTGAAGCTGTTGTGCTGCTGATTGAACTTCTTCATCATTTTGTTCATTCTGTTTTCATGGAATTGTGAAAAGAGGTTCTGTGGTTGTGAACTAAGTGGATCCTCCAACATCACCATTTCTATATCGAAGTCCTCCTTTGTTTTCCAGGTGAATTTTTTATCGTGGAGGCTGATATCAAACAATTCACTGAACTGAAAGTGGATAAACGCTTCCATCGGATCCTCAGCATCCTGCGCCACTGCCGGAGAATGAGAGAAGTTCGTGGCTCAAGAGTTGTCCGTTACATCATCTGCTAACAAGCTTTCCATGTTCTCCTTACTCAAAGTAGGGAAGTATTTTGAGATGCAGAGAGATTTTTGATGTCTGCAAAGAGTTTCTACATGTGGTCATTCCTCTCCACCTCTCTGTAGTGAGGACCAAGAAGTGTTTTACAACCATCTCTCCTAAATTAAGATTGACAATGTCAAATGGCCTCGAAGTATTTGAGGTTTGTTGTGGAAACCTGAGAGGAACTCACATTTTCAGGTCAGCATTTGAAAGTTAAATTCTCCACAGGTTAATAATCTTCCTTTTTCTTTTTTAATGAGTTGTGTTTAAGACTCTGTAGCTACTCAAAGGAAACATTTGATTCTTTTGGGGGTGTTTTTAATCCCTCAAACCAATTTCCAAATTTCCTTTACTTAAATCTTTTTCTTCTTCTCCTAATTCTATGTTTTGGAGTTTCCTGCATAGCTTGAACAAGAAAATCTGAGGTGGTTGAAACATTTCCAGACTGATGATGGGTAGTTCTGTGAGCCATGTGGTTTTTATACTTCATCATGCAGTCAGATTTTTTCCCTCAGACCTGAAACAGTAGAGAAATGGGGTTTTTAAAGTGAAAATATAACTTTCACTTTGAAAATACTGCTCCATCTTGTCATGGTTTTTATTACAGAAGGTTGCTTTCAAATGATCTATTAATGCAGTAAATTCCAGAGTAGAATTATTATGATAAATATCAACTCTGCAAGTAATCAAAATTGTTTTGGTAAGAAAAGTTAACTGTCTTTTTCTTCCATGACTCTGTATCTGCTCTTAACCTTACAACTAATCTAAAATATTTCCTCTTGTTACCCTGTCAATGTTAAAAAAGACAATTTAATGAGAAAAAACCTGTATGAACCTTGAATTTTCTCAATAAAGAGATCCTGGTGAGTGCTATATAATCCTAGATTCCCTTTTGGGGGCTTTTTTGGTCTGAGATTTTGAGATCCAAGCTGAGATCTCATCTCTGAATATATTTCACGTTCAGATAAACACACAAGATAGGAAAATGTGCAAAATTGGTTTCCACAGGTGTCATTTCAATCCAGCTGTTTCTTGGTAAGTTTATTTGATGTTAAATAGAGGTTTGACTCCACAGATCATCAGGTGAGGGGGTTTTTGGTTGGTTTTTGTTTGTTTCTTTCTGCCCAGCTTCATGTACTCTTAAGAAAAGTCTTTCAAGAGTCAGGATTTTCATATTAAATAGAAATATTAATATTCTAGTTAATAAAAAGCAATCTCCTCATCAAGCAGTTACACTGCCTTGCCCTTTCTTTCATCCTTGGTTTTGACTTTTCCAGGTGACTGGTTCCAGACTGTCCAGCAGCTTAACTTCTCTTTTCTTCTGCTCTCCTCTGATCATCTGACTCATCAGCTCTCCAGCCTGCACCAGGTAGACATCCCATCGCTTAGGTGTCCCTAGAAGGAGGTTGGTCTGTTGAACACGAGGCTTTAAAAGTTAAAGTGTGGGGTAGAAGCAAAAAGAGCCCCAAATGGACCCTGAAGAACCTCATCCAGGTGAACACTTTACTGTAAGGAGAGGTCCAAGTACACAGGACAGTTATGGGAGGCTTAAAAAGGAACTTGTTGATGGGCAAACAAGTGTGAGACACAAGTGTCTAACGTTTCAGTTACTCTTATATCAAGGAAAGATGAGAGACTGTTTCTTAATGATTGTTTAAAAGTTGCTGTTCTCAAAAAATTTGATTCCTCACCGTTCCAATCAGCAGGATTTTGGATCATGAAAGTCCTGTGTAGCGCTAGGAACAGGAAAGATGCAACTGAGGCAGCTCTGTGGGACCTTCTGGCCAGGCTTAGAATCTCCACTGGCACATTTAGAGGATGGAGTGGAGTGAGAGTGACAAACATCAGGCAAACTGAAATAAATCTTTAATATACAGGTGACAGCAGCAGATCTGGAATCTCTCACACTCTCCTTAGCAAGGACCCCTTTACTCTGCCCTGGTGAGGCCCCATCTGGAATATTGTGTCCAGTTCTGGGCCCCACAGTTCAGGAAGGACAGGGAACTGCTGGAGAGAGTCCAGCACAGAGCCACCAAGATGATGAAGGGAGTGGAGCATCTCCCTGCTGAGGAAAGGCTGAGGGAGCTGGGGCTCTTTAGCTTGGAGAAGAGGAGACTGAGGGGTGACCTCATTAATGTTTATAAACATGTTCAGGGTGAATGTCAGGAGGATGGAGCCAGGCTCTTCTCAGTGATGCCCAATGGTAGGACAAGGAGCAATGGGTGTGAGCTGGAACACAGGAGGTTCTGCTTGAACTTGAGAAGAAACTTCTTTCCAGTGAGGGTGCCAGAGCCCTGGGACAGGCTGCCCAGGGAGGGTGTGGAGTCTCCTTCTCTGAAGACATTCAAGACCCACCTGGACGCCTTCCTGTGTGATCTCATTGAGGTTCCTGCTCTGGCAGGGGGGTTGGACTGGATGATCTTTCGAGGTCCCTTCCAATCCCTGACATCCTGTGATTCTGTGATGACAGGCCCCTGCCCGCCGTGCTGCCTCGGAAATCCCCTGGTTCATGAGATGATAAGAATGAATTTGCTCTTTACATGTTTTCTGTGGTTTTTGTGGTTGTTCCCGTCCTGCCTGTGTCGCTCCCACAGCTTCTACAATGTCCGGGTGTTGCTCGTGCCGCTGCACAATGGGATGGTGTTCACAGCCCAATGGCCCGAGCCCACAGGCGGCTTGTTGGTGCCGGGGTTTTTTTAGACTCGAGACTGGGATCCTAATTCTGCTAGATATTGAAATCCAAAACTTGACTTTATACATCATCGAATCCCACACTGGTTTGGGTTGGAAAGGACCTTAAAGCTCATCCAGTCCCAACCCCCCTGCCAGCAGCAGGGACACCTTCCACTAGACCAGGTTGCTCAAAGCCTCATCCAACCTGGCCGAGAACACTTCCAGGGAGGAGCAGCCACAGCTTCTCTGGCCAACCTGGGACACTGGCTCACCACCCTCACACCAAACTTGTTTTGGTCTGGGTAAGCTTGGTTGCTCCATGAATACTTTTTTCCTGCCTGCTATTCCTTTTCATGTTTTGTTGTGGGGATTGCAGTTTGGGATTAATTAGATGTTGGTTAACAGCTTTCAGTCTGTTACTCTGGAGTTTTTCATTTTCAAAACTATTTTCCCTCGGGCAGATTCTCACAAATGTGCTCGTTATTTTAATCCCCCATCCTAACATTATGTTTTCTTCCTTTTACTTCTTACCAGGAAGTCTAGCCATGGATTGTGGTCACCTACTGTAACCTTCCACCTTTCTTCCTCCAAAAGTTCATGCTGACTTGCAAGCAGGAAAATCATAATGCCCTGGTGTCACAGGTGCTCAGTGAGTTCCTGTCTCTTCTCTTGAATGAGTCCAAACTTTGGCCTCAACAACCCCCGGCAGCGCCACAGGCTTGGGGAGGAGTGGGGGGAGAGCTGCTGGGCAGAGAGGGACCTGGGGGTGTTGGGCACCAGCAGCTGAACAGGAGTCAGCAGAGTGGCCAGGGGGCCAAGGGCATCCTGGGCTGGATCAGCACCAGTGTGGCCAGTAGGAGCAGGGAAGTTCTGTTCCCCCTGCACTGGGAATCACTGGTGAGGCCGCAGCTGGAGTGCTGGGTTCAGTGTTGGGCCCCTGAGTCCAAGAAGGACATGGAGGTGCTGGAGCGTGTCCAGAGAAGGGAACGGAGCTGGGGAAGGGTCTGGAGCACAAGTGTGCTGAGTTCCCTTGTGGCTGAGGGAACTGGGGGTGTTGAGCCTGGAGCAAAGGAGGCTGAGGGGAGACCTTGTGGCTCTGTGCAAGTCCCTTGGAGGAGGGTGGAGAGAGGTGGGGGTGGGTCTGTTCAACCAAGGACCAAGGGCCAGGACCCTTCCCCAGGGACAAAAAAAAGTTGCTTTTAAAAATGCTCTTTGTTCCTGTTATTTTGCTGTTTTGTTGGTTTAAAAATCCTATTTTTTTAAAATTCTCCTTAACTCCTCTTTTAAAGAGGCTCTAATGGAAATAATTATCCCTTGGAATCAATCCTCAAAGTGTCCTTACTCTGAGTATTTCGTTTGGTGTTTAGCTGTGTGTTATTTCAGGAGGCAGCGATTTCCCTCTGTGAGAGCACATGTTCCCTTTCATAGTGCCCGGGAGGACGAAGAGAAATGGCGCCTTGCAGGTCATCCATGCTGGATCTTGGCTTGCAGGGAGTTAATACTGAGCAAAGCTGGTAAATAACTCTGGAAGGGAATGCTGGATACAGAACAGAAGTGATGTCATAGAATCATAGGCTGCTTTGGGTTGGAAGGGACCTTAAAGCTCACCCAGTTCCAACCCCCCTGCCAGCAGCAGGGACACCTTCTACTAGACCAGGTTGCTCAAAGCCTCATCCAACCTGGCTGAGAACACTTCCAGGGAGGAGCAGCCACAGCTTCTCTGGCCAACCTGGGACACTGGCTCACCACCCTCACACCAAACAATTTCTTCCTCACATCTCAGCTCCATATCCCCTCTGACACTTTCAAGCCATCACCCCTTGTTCTGTCACTCCCTGCCCTTGGCCAAAGTCCCTCCCCAGCCTTCCTGGAGCCCCTTCAGGTACTGGGAGGCCGCTAGAAGGTCTCCCCGGAGCCTTCTCTTCTCCAGGCTGAACAGCCCCAACTCTCTCAGCCTGTCCTCACAGCAGAGCTGCTCCAGCCCTCGCATCATCCTGGTGGCCTCCTCTGCACTGGCTCCAGGAGGTCCATGTCCTTGTGCTGTTGGTGTCCCCAGCACTGGAGGCAGCACTGCAGGTGGGGGTCTCACCAGAGTAGAGGAACTCTTTGACAGATGAGTCTCTTGAGTTGAGAAGGTGTCTCTCCCATGCAATTTTTATCAAGTGACCCTCTGAACTATTTTCTTAATTTAAAAAAATTTAAAAATTTTAAAAACTTCTCAAGGATGGTGCTCATGGGACTGATGAACCTTGATGAACCACAGCAATTGCCATCACAGATCTTCTCATCCTCCCATGCCTCGTACGAGCCCTCTATGAGCTCATCCTCATCACAGGAGTGACATGGTTTTGAGTTTCAAACAACCTACCAAACCATTCTGCTAGCTGCAGAGCAATCCTGCGCTGAGAACCAGCGTGGGAAAGCAGGAAACCTTGATTGAAATAGTTCTTTTTAATCCAGTTTTGCATCTATAGGTTTGTTTTCTTTTTCTTTGAGTGGACAAAGACCCCTTAAGACATGTTGACCACAAGGAAAAGCAAGAGTAGGATTAAATGTGGCACCCATGAACAACCTACCAAACCATTCTGCTAACTGCAGAGCAATCCTGCGCTGAGAACCAGCGTGGGAAAGCAGGAAACCTTGATTGAAATAGTTCTTTTTAATCCAGTTTTGCATCTATAGGTTTGTTTTCTTTGAGTGGACAAAGACTCCTTAAGACATGTTGACCACAAGGAAAAGCAAGAGTAGGATTAAATGTGGCACCCATGTAGGTGATAACCAGGAGAATGTATTTAAGCAGCTACAAAGCTTAATATCCACGTGATGAGGCTTCCATAGAAAAGTACAAAATGGTGCTTTCTTCTTAAAAAGTTGATTTTTAAATCATTTTGTTTTTAATCTAACTGATGTCACAGGGAATTTCCTGGGATGTGATTAAAATGCAGAAAAACCTGTTTACATGAAACCACTTAAAACAAGCTGGGTTCATGTACCAGCAGAAGCACTTAAGCATTTTATATGTATAGACAGAAACACGGAACAAGTTGATTCCTACATGTGATGCTTTCAAAGCTGCAGTGTTGGGCTCCTGAGTCCAAGAAGGACATGGAGGTGCTGGAGCGTGTCCAGAGAAGGGCAACGGAGCTGGGGAAGGGTCTGGAGCACAAGTGTGCTGAGTTCCCTTGTGGCTGAGGGAACTGGGGGTGTTGAGCCTGGAGAAAAGGAGGCTGAGGGGAGACCTTGTGGCTCTGTGCAAGTCCCTTGGAGGAGGGTGGAGAGAGGTGGGTGATTGTCTCTTCTCCCAAGTGACAACACAAGAGGAAATGGCCTCAAATTGCACCAGGGGAGGTTCAGATGGGATGTGAGGAAGAATTTCTTTGCTGCAAGGGTTCTGAGGCATTGGAAGGGGTTGCCCAGGGCAGTGGTGGAGTCCCCATCCCTGGAGGGATTGAAGAGTCGTGTAGACACAGTGCTGAGGGACATGGGTCAGTCGGGGACTTGTCAGTGTTGGGTTAATGATTGGACTCCATGATCTCAAAGGGCTTTTCCAACCCAAGTATTCTATGATTTGTAGAATACAATTGCAAGTGTTTTGGAATGCTCTGATCAAATCTGATTTAAGTGTATTTTGATGGATTAGGTCGCAGCCTCTGCTTCCTCCTGTTGAGAATTTCATTAGGAAAATAAGTTTTCCCATTTCCTCACTTCTTCATGGATTTATTGCATGCAAATAAATACCATGTTTCTTATTTAATTGATTAATAAGTGATGATAAATCCAGGTCTTTTAAGTCACTTTGTGAACTTGAGCTGCTTGGATATTTTCAGGCTGATAATATTTTAAGGCTGTTTCACATGCAGTAAAACTCCTGTGGATTGATCCATTGTGAAATTTGCCTCTTTTTTTCTTTAAATTTATATTTTTATTATTTATTTCAAGGCAAATTTGCTCATGGGAGCAGCTCACCCCTCTTCCCACGTACCTCATCATGCAGCCTCATCTCGCTCCTCCCTGCTGACGCAGCTTCTCTGGCCGTGTGTTGAGCAGCAACCTTTCAATTATGAACAAGTGTTGTTTTTTTTGTTTGATATTTATGCAGTAGCTGAAAAACCCTAAATAATTTAATTTCCCAGTGGTCTGAGCAAGCTGGGAGTCAGATGAGCTTCTTCATAGATGTGAGCTCTGCTGGTTTAAAAAGATTTGCTGGCGTAATGGTTGCTACCTGTACGCTCGTTCTTTAATAGAACCCGCAGTGCTAATCATTAATAATTCAGCTGTGGCTCAGCAAATCAAATTAACCTTTGGGAAGGCAGCGAGGTTGCTGTTCTGGGCAGTTTTTGTTTTCAAAGTAAGAAAAAATGATTCATTTGTAGCAGGGAAGAGATCTCTGAGTTGCTTTTGGGTGGTTTGTTTTGAGGGAGACGCCCACGAGTGAGTTTTTAAGTCAGTTGTGAGAGTCTGGAGATTTATTCAAACTAATCAAATATTTGATTTTAATAATCTAGATTTTCCTATTTCATTTTAATAGTCTGGGGGTTTTTTTATGTGATGTTTTCAGCCCTGCCAGAGCACCTCTGCCCACAGTGACGTGGGGACGTCAGGAAGATTTGAAGAGTTGCTGTGATACCCACTGTGGGAGCACGAGTGTTAAATCTCCAGCCAGTATCTCCTTGTTTACCTCTCATAGGTAAGATCTCATAGAGGAGATCTCCTGGGGGTCTAGAACTTCCTCCCAAGGGGCAGAGGAGGGGCAGGTACTGATGTCTTCTCTCTGGCCACCAACGAATGCCAGGAGCAGAGGGAATGGCAGGAAGACGTGGCAGGGGAGGGTGAGGTTGGCCATGAGGAAAAGGTTCTTGAGGCACCCAGAGGGTGGTGGAGCACTGGAACAGGCTCCCCAGGGAGGTGCTCATGGCACCAAGCCTGACAAGATGCCAGCAGCATTTGGCCAACATGTGCCCTCAGGGACATGGTGTGAATGTTGGGCTTGTCCTGTGCAGGGACAGGAGTTGGACTCCATCATCCTGGTGGATCCCTTCCAACTCACAACATTCAATGATTTGATGATTCTGTCTCCAGGGAGACCTCATCTCTGGGCATCCCCTTCTCTTATCCAGAAGTTCAAGGTGCTGGATTGGTGAATTTTGTTAAAATCCAATTTATAGACAATCCTGCTTCCCTAGCTCGTGTGTCCAACGTTGCCTCACCTTCTTGTGCCTCATCCTGAGATGATGACAGACAGAGATATCCATGGGAAGGAGAAATCACACAGGCTGGGCATGAGCTGGCCAGCAGCAGCATGTCAGAGGAGACCTGGTGATCACAGCGGAGCACAGATTAAAGTAGGAATGAATTTGTATGGCTAATGCAAAGCAAGCTAATTAAAAAAATATATTAAAAAATCTCTATATAATTGGGTTTACCAGATGGGAAATCCATTAGAAATGGAAAGCAATCAGTCAACCTACTAATTAGTGGTGGGGACTTGGCTTGGACCCTTTCACTGTGAGGTCCTGGTTGCATCTTAGGACGAATAAAAGAGAAGCCTGAAGCTGGAAATGATGATGGATAAAAAGGTTTGATGTAAGAGAAAAGAGAGGGATTTGGGTTACTTAATGTAGAAAGAGATGATTTAAGGGGAGATGAAGCAGGTGTCATGCTGAACCCATGGTGAGAGGAGAGAAGAGAAGAGAAGAGAAGAGAAGAGAAGAGAAGAGAAGAGAAGAGAAGAGAAGAGAAGAGAAGAGTGAAGAGAGAAGAGAAGAGAGGAGTGAAGAGAGAAGAGAAGAGAGGAGCGAAGAGAGAAGAGAAGAGAGGAGCGAAGAGTGAAGAGAAGAGGAGAGAAGAGAGAAGAGAAGAGAAGAGAAGAGAAGAGAAGAGAAGAGAAGAGAAGAGAAGAGAAGAGAAGAGAAGCAGAAGAAGAATAACCTGAAGCCACCCAACCTTGGTGTTTGCAGAGCCCAAAACCTTGCAGAGAAGCTGTTTGCCCTTGGTGGTGGGTTCACATTCATCCTTGTGGAGCTTGAGGGTGATAAAACACGGGAAGGTGCTACAGAGGGATGATATGTGACCACTGGAGGCTGTTGACCATGGTCTAAGCTGCACCAAGCCTGGACCAAGACTTTGAAGAAATCATCATCCATCCTCCCAGTCCTGTGATTTCAAAATCTGTCAGTTCAGCATAATTCTGCCTTGATTGGGCTTGTTCCTCCCGTTGTGGTGGCAGTGGCTCTCTGGATGTCCTACCCTTCCCTCTGCAAGATCTTGGGAATAACTGCAAAGAGAGAAACAGACCCATTCACCTTCACAGTCTGTCTCTTCCCTGTGTGATCCAGTTGGTGTTTGTCTTGGCGGCGATAATTACTCCGAAGTATGTGATTGCAGGACAAATGTTTAATTAAGAGCAGGGTTTATTGCTAGTCTCTTGTCTGCTTCCATCTGGAAAGAGCGTGGTTCTGTTGGTTGCCTTGGCAGCTTGGAATCGAGGACCTGACAGCCTGATTCTGCACCCTCACAAAACAAAATTAAGGGAATAAATTAAATTAAAATAATAATTGGGGACCCTTCATTCCCCGCTGCTGCTGGGGGAGCTTCGAATTTCTAAATAAGACTTTGCCCAAGATCCACATCTTCTGATGACACCTGCTGTGGATAAAGCAGGTTTGCCTTCAGATGAATCCATAATTCAGGATGATGTCCTCCAGGTGCCTTGAAAGGAAAAATTGCTCTTCTAGACGATGCAGTTATTTGCTTCCACATCAGCTTAAATGAAAATGAGATTTTGGAATCATAGACTCATAGAATGGTTTGGGTTGGAAGGGACCTTAAAGCTCATCCAGTTCCAACCCCCCTGCCAGCAGCAGGGACACCTTCCACTAGACCAGGTTGCTCAAAGCCTCATCCAAC
>NW_010318695.1:4710-5131 GCF_000700745.2 Antrostomus carolinensis | reverse complement strand
GAGAGCGGAGCAGAGGGGCAGAATCCCCTCCCTCCACCTGCTGCCCACGCTGCTCTGGGTGCAGCCCAGGACACGGTTATTGGCCTCTGTGCTGCCGGCGCACGTTGTCTGCTCGTGTTCAGCTTCTCACTCACCACCACATTTTCTAGCTCTTTAGCCATGCCCAGTTGTGTATTCCTGCAACATCCTAGAAATCCAAAGGCTTTTAAACCCCCCACCCCCAAAAAACCTTACACAGGTTGCAAAAGCTCCTCATTTAAACATGTTTGAATAAATAGGCTGTAAATTATCAGCTTGCGATGCCTCCTGGGATGTCTCAACAAAGTGAAGGTGGCTCCATAACCTGGCTGCACCGGGAGTTGAGCCAACAGTGTGTCCTTGTGGCCAAGAAGGCCAGTGGTCTCCTGGGGGCCATTCAGAT
>NW_010318695.1:1998-4247 GCF_000700745.2 Antrostomus carolinensis | reverse complement strand
CCTTCCTGTGTGATCTCATTTAGGTTCCTGCTCTGGCAGGGGGGTTGGACTGGATGATCTCCTGAGGTCCCTTCCAACCCCATCAGTCTGGGATTCTGTGAATTAGTATTAAAAATATTCCTCTTCTCATCGCTCTGGGGTGCAGTGGGTGTCAGGGGCAGAGCTGTCTCCCTGCTTTACGATTCCTGCAGCGAGAATCAGCCGCTGAAATAATTTAAATATGTTTTCCCTGTAGGAAATCACCCTGAGCTTAAGAAGGGATTTTAAATTAAACAATGTGCTGACTGTCACGAGCTGGAAATATGTTGATTTTTGTGGTTTGATTCTTTGCAGGACTATTTCTGTTTGGTTGTTGCTTAAGGAGAGAAAGAAAGGCTCAGGATTGTTCTTCACCAAGAAAAACCCCCAGGACCTTGTCCATGAGGCTGCAGCTGGGAGGATGTGATATATCACAGAATCACAGAATGTCAGGGATTGGAAGGGACCTCGAAAGATCATCCAGTCCAACCCCCCTGCCAGAGCAGGAACCTCAATGAGATCACACAGGAAGGTGTCCAGGTGGGTCTTGAATGTCTCCAGAGAAGGAGACTCCACACCCTCCCTGGGCAGCCTGTCCCAGGGCTCTGGCACCCTCACTGGAAAGATGTTTCTTCTCAAGTTCAAGCAGAACCTCCTGTGTTCCAGCTCACACCCATTGCCCCTTGTCCTACCATTGGGCATCACTGAGAAGAGCCTGGCTCCATCCTCTTGACATTCACCCTGAACATATTTATAACCATTAATGAGGTCACCCCTCAGTCTCCTCTTCTCCAAGCTAAAGAGCCCCAGCTCCCTCAGCCTTTCCTCAGCAGGGAGATGCTCCACTCCCTTCATCATCTTGGTGGCTCTGCGCTGGACTCTCTCCAGCAGTTCCCTGTCCTTCCTGAACTGTGGGGCCCAGAACTGGACACGATATTCCAGATGTGGCAGGTGAGGAAGTGCTGACCCTACAGCTCAATTGTTGTAGGGTCTCATCACAGGGTGCATCCCAAACCTGGTGTTGGGACTCTCTTGGTGAACCAACCCCACCAACCTCTTCACTTCTCCCCTCCCAGCAACTAGGAAGTTGGGAAATTGCTGGAGTCATTGCTAATGAAGTGAGTAATTAGGAAGAACATCAGCAATTTCCCTGATTCTTTAAAACCCCATGAATGTAAAAAAAAAAACCAGGCCCATTTTGTCCCCATACTGGTACATACTGGTTATGAACCCCCCCAAAACCCCCCCCAATCTCGCTCAGCAGCAACAAATGTGAATAACCCATCAGGGAACCACTGATGCTTTGGGCCCAGGGTTGGGAGATGCCATGGCAACATCTCAGCCAGGACCTGGTTGGCTGTGAACGCACACGCACGCGCCGATTAAACTTTAAACAGTCCCCAGTGCAGCGAGCGAGCGAGACCCCTGGTTTATTAGTAAAGTATAAAAGAGCATCGAAGGGATGTCTCCGTGCTGGTGGGTACCTAAGAATGGACTTGCTCTGAGGTTTCTCCATCCCTGCAGCTGTTTGTCCCTCCTGGAGAGATTTAGAGGTTTTGAGATCCTTTTGGCTTGCTCCATCACCTGCAGTGATGTGCTCATGGGGTTTCTTCTTGTTTTGGGACAGGTTGAGCTCTCTGTCAAGGACCTGGATGAGATTCTCAGTGTTTTCCACCCCTAAATTGTCACAAATGACTTGAGTTTTTAATATTTTGTGCTGCAACACGAACTAGGAAGAGATCTCTTGTGTTTATGCTCTAACATTAATGTCTGGAGTGGTTCCTGAGCATGGATTAGTATTGTCATCCCTATTGTACAAACAGAAAATGAGTCCTCAGGGCATTAAAGGACTTTCCAAGGCCACACCACGAGATGGATGTGGAAATCACAGTGCAAAGTGCTTCATTCCTGGCTGCCACCTCCCCACACTCCCCCAAACTCTCACCTTGCAAATCCCTTTCTGAGGAACGATGCTTTTGGCTCGTTGGCTTGCCAAGCTCGACGTTAAATCCGCTTGGCTTCGCCTTCATCCCTTTGACTTGAGAAGTCTGGATCTTCCTGCCTTAATGGAAAGAAACTTCTCCCAATATCCAGCTTAAATCCATCCACAGCTGAGAAAAACCTCTTGTCCTCGTGCCCAGCCTTTGAGGCGGCTTGGTGCAAGCTCAGGCCCTGTGATTCATTTTCCCTTCTCTTTTCCCCTCTTTTCCCTCTTCCCCCTCTCCTCTCCT
>NW_010318695.1:0-1861 GCF_000700745.2 Antrostomus carolinensis | reverse complement strand
TCCTCTCCTCTCCTCTCCTCTCCTCTCCACTCCTCTCCTCTCCTCCTTTAGGTCCTTGTCTGAGCACACGGGATGTGCATTTGCTGTGATTCTGGGTTTTTCTCTGTGTTGGGACTTCTCCTGGTTATGGTTGACTGGAGCTTTGAGCTGTCCATGCCCAGAAGCAGGGAATAAATGGGACATGACACTTTTCCAGTGTGCTACCTCTGTGGCTTCCCACCTCTGAATCCCATGGAGATGTTGCTGCAGGAGCCAGTCCCTGCGCGAATCACAGAATCATGGAACCATTAAGGTTGGAAAAGGCCTCTAAGAACATCCAATGCAACCATCACAGTCCCTGCGCGAATCACAGAATCATGGAACCATTAAGGTTGGAAAAGGCCTCTAAGAACATCCAATGCAACCATCAACCCATCCCCACCATGCCCACTAAACCATATCCCTGAGTGCCATTCTTGAACATCTCCAGGGAAGGTGACTCCACCACTTCCCTGGGCAACCTGTTCCAATGTCTGACCACTCTTTTGGAGAAGAAATTGTTCCTGATATCCAATCTAAACCTCCCCTGGTGCAAACAAAATTTCCCTGCCTGCAAACATCACGTTCATCTGTTTAATCACAGCTGATTCATCTGCTGCACTGGACACTGCTGAGCTTTGGCAACAGCGATGCCAAGCTTTGATGCTTGATGTCTTCTCTACCTTCTGCAGGTTGTCCTGCCTTTTCAGTTGGGGTTTCCAGCTTCATTTTTCTTTTCCCCTGCTGCAGCGTGACCTTCAGCATCACCTTTCCTGCACTGTCCTCTCCTCCCTCCATAACCTTGTCTGTGCCATGACAAGGCTGGTTTCCAGAAAACATCTTGGTGATGCCAACTGGGTCTTGAGTGGAGGGGAGGAGTTAGGATGAGCCAGCTTGACTCCACATTCCAGTGGTGAGTGACATTCAGATGAGAGTTTTCAGTCCATATCATGCAAAAACCCCCCAAAACCCAAAGTCTACCCTGCTTGGAGGCTGGTGAGGGCCACAGAAGTGGTAGATCATGCACTTGGGTTGAGGTGCATCTCTGGATGTGTGGATGGAGCTGGGGCCACCTTGTCCTTCTCAAGATGAGACCTTGAGCAGAGGTTAGCAGGTGGTCAGGGAAGCTGATCCAGAGCTTTGCCAGGTTTGAGTGAAACCTGCTCCTGGCTTCTGAGCTCACACCAGGCATCATGGTAAGGAAGCTGGAGGAGTGAAGTCCTCCAGGCAGGTATGAGGAGCAGGGCTGGTCAATGCTGGAGGATGGGCTTCCAGAGCTGCTGATGGAGGTGGGGTAGAGGCTGGGCACTACCACACGTCACCCCACATCTCAGGGAAGAGAAATCATCCCAGAAAACTGTCTCTTTTTTATGATAACTAATGTTGTTGTTGTTTTCACCCAGCGCTGATGGAGAGGGAGGATGATTTTTCTCCACCCAGCCACATGTTAGGGAATTGCTCTACAAAAGGACAAATGAATCTTCCTTGGGGGCACCACGACTCAGCCCAGAGCAGGTTTTGCTGCTGTGCGGTGGTTTGACCCACAGTGGGACCATGTGGTCCTGCATTCAGTCCCCCAACCTGGTGAGATGTAGGATGGAAAGGGCTGGTGGGTTGGGATGAGGACAGGGAGGGCTCACTCACCAGTGATGGGCACGGGCAACACAGACTCCACTTGGGGAAGGAAAATCCATGTAATGAGTTCCCAATCAATCAATCAGAGTAGGACAGTGAGACACACCAACCACATCTGACAGCACCTTCCCCCACCCCTCCCTTCTTCATGGCCTCAGATGACTTTACTCCCCATTTCTCTACCTTTTCCCAGGAACAAGATGTTCCA
>NW_010318694.1:0-19677 GCF_000700745.2 Antrostomus carolinensis | reverse complement strand
CTCTTCAGAGCTGGCCTCAAGCCAATCATTGTCCAGCCTGTATTTGTGCTTAGGATTATCCCTAATCATGTTGAACTTCATGAGGTTAGCACAGGCCCACCACTCCAGCCTGTCAAGGTCAATATAACAGAGTCAACAGAGTCTCAAACCACCCTCAAGGAACCACAGGAATCAGTATTTAAATACACAATTTTCCCCTTATTTATTCTTTAAAAGTAAGTTTTATAGCTTCCTCCTTCCCTTCTATTCCTCCATCTATGTCATATTCTCTTTTTCTCTCTACTTCAACATCTTTCTTGGCTTTTTTCTCTCTCCAATTCTACTTTGGTAACACCATAAATCACGCCAAGCACCCCCTCCCCCCCCAACCCGAGCTTTGACTTTTCTGACCATATATTTGCTGACTATTCCTGCCTCTTTCCTTCCTCATAGGATTGCTCCTCAGAGTGTAATTTCTTACTCCAAAAAGAGATTAATGTTTTCAAATAGCCTGTTTCAATCCCGAGTGAAAGGGAAATAGTGCTGGGAGAGATATTTGTGAAGAACTATCAGTGTTTCTAAACTGGGAAATTCTAAAACTATGTGGGAAGAAAAAAAATATAGTTTGGAGGAGTAAAAGAGGCACTATATAGTGTGAGATGGCAGAATCTGTCCCTAAAGTAGGAGCTTGCATGGATTGATTAATTTTCTATGATGACAGCTCAAGATTTGAATATGATTCCCAAGACCTCAATGAAACTTGTACAATCACATCCATAATTCTAGATGCCTCCAATTTGCTTCAGTTGCAGATGGAGCAGCATGTGTTTTGAATGGTTAGGGATATGGTCGCATCTTGAGATGTCATAATTAAAAAGCAAAGGAGCCCTCATCAGTAACAACTCTTACCTAACCATGACCATGTATGTTATCAAGTCCAGCTCATTCCTAGACCCCTATACAACATATGATTCTTACTCATGAAGTGAGGTGAGTCCTACTCCAAGGAGCTCGCAGCCAGCAGATAGATAGAAGCAGAGGATAGATGTATTCTGCCATTCTGCCCATGAGAAGTGAGGTAGAGAGAGATTAAATGTGGGATTTTCAAAGGAATCCACACAAACTCTTCCCTTCACTAGATGCCTTTGAAAATCAAAGACTAAATGCTTTGCTCAAAGTTACACAGGAATTATACAGCAAGGTTAGATATTAAATTTCAGTTTTTCTGAATTCTTCCTCCTCATGGGAAGGAGTCAAGTTAGTGGTCTTCTTGGAAAAACAGCCTTCCCTGTCTGTCTTTTCTACTCTTACTGGATTTTTCCTTAGAAAAGTCAAAAGCCATCATGTTTGTCCTTTTCTGGTATTGCAACCAACCACACAGATCACAGATTAAATAAGTTTCACAAGGTTTTACTTTACATAGTTTTTCAAGGCTCCTGCAGACATCTGTCTTTGCTCTCTATATCAGCAATAAGTATAGGCTGAACAGAGAGCTTTAAAATTGCTTTACTTCCATGCATAGACCTCAGGATAATTTTCCAAATGCTTCTGGGATACTCCCACCCATACTGCCCAGTCTAAAGTCCCCTGAGTTGAGATCAGCCTGCCTGGGATCTTTTCCCCCAATGCTGAAATAACCTTGCTATCCTGCTAGCTTCACCACTTTCTTTGAAGGCCCATAACAAACATATCATAACAGTTTTATATCTTCTACTTAACCTTTGGAGCTGTGTAAGCTAATCTGAGATGGAGACTCTCTGACTTATGACTCTAATGCCTTCCAGTCTAAACTAACATAATTCTTTCTAAAATGAACAAGTTTAAATTATGGATCACAGTGTCCAGAATGCTGCTGCAAAATCTCCCGTTGAGCTTGGCTCAAGCTCACTGAATGTTTTTTCCTGTGTTGCATGCACTAAATTGCCTTCATTTTTATGTCCATTTTTTAAATTCTATTTGTGATATTTAAACACCTTTATAACTTCCATTTTCCTGACAAATTTGATCTGCAGGAAAACAAAGTCTCGGGGCTTGCCATTTTCTCTCAAATGCTTTGTCAAGCAAGTTTGCTTGTTCCAAGACACCAGTGAAAAACATTTCAGAGTGGAGTCATACCTGACTATTTTTTAAGTCAAATTTTGTGTCATGGAAGCAACATTCTTGAGAAACGGAAAAGCTAGTACATTCTTGACAAATGGAAAAAGCTAGCATCCTGGTTTAGGCACACTATTAAAAACACCAGAAAAAGAAAATGGACATTCCCCAGATCAATACCTCTCCTAGGACCTATCGTGGTGTGAGAAGTATGGTCCTCATTAAAGCTATAATAGTAATATGCAGTCCTTTGACTTCTGTACTACAGTTATCATTGCAGACCTTATTGAAATCCATTGGTGATGGACATTTTCACAAGAACTGAGACCGATAGATCAATTTAGAGAAACCACAAGAGTCACCAACCAGTGGTAATCGCTTGCAAGCTCTCCACACCCTGGATTCAAAGAGAAGTCTAGAAGTAAAAGGCTAAAAGTCTCATTACACTGCTGATCTATCAACAGGCACTATCCAGTTTCCCATGATATCTTGTACTCAAAACTCCATTTCATTGCCATTTTAAAACATCTTTTAATCCACTGCAAAAAGTGTGAAGTACCTGTCAAAGAAGTTGCATCATACAGATGCCTAAGATTTCAGATTAGATAATTTCAGATGAAGTCAGTCAGAAAGGCATCTGGATCTTTTCACAATTTAAAGAAAGCCCAATTGAAAGGTTCAGCTGCGTTACGTACTTAAAATTATTTAAGGTGTCCAATTCCACGTTAAATTGAATGAAACACAGGCATATAATCCTGCAGAGAAGGCTGTAAAAAAGGATTCTTGCTCCAGCTATAAACTGATGAGTTAATATCCATGGCCCATTTCTGCAGTGCGCTCCAAGTAAGTAGCCAACCTCTCTGACCTCAATAGGCACAGCAGGCTGCACACACAGAGTTGATTGCAGAACCAAGGCCCACTGTATGACACTATATCAGAAAAAAAGAAGCATCCTGTCAACCAGATAGGAGATTTTAAAAAATAATTTTAAAAAAACCTTTCAAAAGAGAAGAAAATCAAAATTCACTAGACAAAATCATAATGCATTTTTTCCCCACACATTTAGTGGTTTTAGCAAAAGCTGTACCTATCAAAAACTTTGATAGAGGAAGAAAAAAAGAGAGAAAAGATAAGAGTTAGACCCCTGTAGAATTAATTAGTTGGGTAGAGTTTTCTCCCTATAAAAAATTCAAATAAACTGGTTCTGTTAGCCCATATGCAGACCCCGGATGTAATTAGTGTGATAATCAATATATCAGTAGGTAACAGCTACTTAAGTGCACCCAGTGCAGTTGTAGATTTAGGACAAGTGAAAGGGGTGTACTCAACAACAGCAGGGAAAAGTATAAATGCAAATGAAGCTCATAAAAAAGAATGAGTGGTTCTGGCTGTGCAAGCTGCTCAAAATTCATCTAGGTTTTTTTTGAAACAGAGAAAAGAATAGGCTGCTGTGATCTACCTATACTTGGCTAACATGTCAATATGTACTATAGACCTTCATTTGTTTTCCCACTTACTTGAAGACTTGTTAAAAAGTGCTGCTAGCTTTCTTCTCTCCACTAATGCGCAATAAAAAAAAGTTCTAATAAAATGTGCACCTGTCACACTCATTTTTACTGTTAAAAATACTCCCTGTTGTGTACAGAGTACTAGCTGTGCCAGCAGCTTCAGTGCATGACTGACATGCTCAGGGATGTTGATGGCCGAAGGTAGCTTGCCTCAGATTTGGCTCTGATATTCTCTCCTTACAACGGGACTTCAAAAAATGCAAGCTAAATACTGACATGGTGGAAGGTCTCTGAAGGAATGACATTTTAGAGCTGCGTTTCTTTTTCCTCTCCTTTGAATATTTAAAAATTTCAATATAAAGGAGAGAGTTTGGATTTCTTCTAGAAAACTAGAAACAGGTTTCCAAAATAACCCTACATAATAGTTATTTTACTGCTTTCCCCTGGGGGAAAGAAATAAATCATGAACACTTAATGAAGGAAATTGAGGTGCAGGTTTTGTAGAGTTTGGGTTCTGATTATTTCTCTTCAGCAAGTCAATCATGGGACACCATTTAAAATGTATTTGTGAAGTCTCAACAAACTTCACCCCACCATTCTCTAAATACAGGAATAGTATGAATATAATGAACTGAAAACAGCATTATGTATTCTATATAATTCTTTAGGCCACAATACTCCTTTAAGGACAAAGGCATCTGACTCCTGAGACTTTCCCCACCACCAAAAGCAAAGGGAAGATGGACTTTGGGCATGAAGATAAGACAGTAAAAATAAATATGGCTGTGTTAGAAATTTGTGTTCACTGCTTCACTTGTAATTCATGATCCTCAGCTATGTACAAAAAAAGGCGGGGGGAAGATATGACTGAAACAGGGAATAACTTATTTGGATCAGATTCTCCATTTCTTTGCAGGGAAGCACACATTTTATCTAACTCACTGTCATGAAATATCTTCTACATACTTGGTCCTTAGTCATACATAGATGAATCTTACACAAAATACCCATTCCAGTGCTCTGATCAACCACACTTGTCAGACTTTGAGTCAGGCATGTGCTTCACACAAACCTGCAGATAGCAATAGAAGCAGGGAAAGGCCTTAATCATTTGATCTCATCCTCTAAAAGTCCAGTAGCTTCTTGGTTTTCAATATCCCACAATTCTCCATCTGAAAAATGAAGTTCTGTATTTCTCCTACGTGGAGTTATTTTCAATTCCGTGATTCACTTGGATGATGGATTTAATATCACTTTGGTTTCAATCCCACCTTGGTAGGATTTTTAGCATTCATCTTTCACAGCAGTCACTATCACCAAGACATGGTTTGAAGTGAACAATTTGGTGTCAGAACACACAGAGAGATTTACAGGAACACCCTCACAGCTTTGCAAGTCAGGATCTGCCTTAAGGAAACCTTTAAACGTATGCTTAATTTTTGGTCTGTGGGCAAACTCTACAAATAAAACCAAATTAATACAACCAATCTACCAGATTCATCCATACATTCTAGCATAATGAAATGAGGACCAGAAGTTAGCTCAAGCAACCTGCAACCAGAGAGCTGGTACCAGGCTGCAAGAGTCACAAGGTAGTTCTTAACCCCCAAGTGTCTTGGAGACCCTCTCTTCTATCAGTGCATTAGTCATAGCGAGTCAGAAGGGAAAGTTAGAGATGCAAAGCAGAGTTGCCTTTGTTTAGGGCATTCTACCTGTGAATTTACATATTTTCTAAAATTTAAGAAAGGTCTTCCCTAAGAAGCCAGGATTTTTAACACAGCTTTTTCAAAGAGAATACATACATTCTTTTAAATATCCTTTACCCCACAGTTACTAATAAAGCTTTATCACCTCATGCAAAGCGGAATTAAGTTTTTGCCTGGAAATATATACACCCACTGGAGAGAAACAGACGGTGCGTATTCATATATTTCAAAATAGATGATTTAACCTCTGAAAAGAGATATCAAAGTGGCACCGAAGCATGGACCTGCATTCACCACCTTCACATTTGGTTCACAAATACCCAATTAGGTTTCTATCTGAACCACAGTATCTCAAATTTATAATTAATCATCTGTCAAAGTTACAAGGGCAACAGAGCACTGCATTATTTTGAATAGTGATTTTAAAAAAGATGTTGAGGTCTTATGAGAGAATTTCTTAGCTCTGAGCAGCAATATCAGGCTCTTCAGCAAAATTTAATAAAAAGCAATACAATGTCTTCTTAGCTAACTCAGCAATGTGTTTTAGCTCAAAATACAGATAGAAGGAACACACAATATTTAATGTAACCTCAAAATGGATTTCTTTAAATTATAACTGATTTTGTTAAATGTGAATGGTTAGGAATCAACCTACATTTCTTATCCAATTCCAATATTAAAATTGATTCATTAAAAGCTCAAATAACTTTTGAAAAATACTTTTTCCCTATGTTAATTGCAAGTGGCTAATGACCTCTCTTTTGTTTGCCTTGGAATGTGACAGCCTGTAGTAAATTTTAACAATGTTAATTAACACCTCTATATAAAGGAACAAATGTTTACAACTGTTAAGTATGCAGAAACCCTACCAAACTGAACTAAAATTCTTTTGTCCTAATTGGGGATATAATTAGAATGAATCCCCTAGGAATTTTGCTGTTCCTTCTACATAAAACCCTATTACCAGTTGATCCCAGAACAAAGATATGTTCCTAGAGATTCCCATAACCCTAATCCATACAGTTCTATCCCTAGCATGTACACAGATGCTCATAAAAAGTGAAGGTCCCCATCTTTTTAAAGAAGCTTTAATTGATAAAACTCAAGACAGACTGCAGACAAACACAGCAACATAGTAGGAAAATGCCTTCTTTCCCACTTTTCCAGTGGGAAAAATATAGAGGTTATTTGACTCAAAGAGTAGCTGCAAGGTTAATTTCAGAAAATGGGATTTGTCTGAAGGCTGAAATGATACTCTCTCGGTATCAGCAGCCACATACTGCTATAATTTGAGACCACATTATACCTGCTATATATTCTCTTAAACAGATCCACTGCACACAAGGATGGTTGCCAGGATTTATTCCCTGATGTTATCTGCCTGTCCTAGTTCCAGTAATTCTAGAAAGGCAGCTGCCTTCTTCCTCACAGCATTGGGCAAGTCTAACACAGAGTTGAGCTTTAAACTCCGCTTACATGTGAGTAATCCCATTGAAAGAAACAGAGGCACACCAAGGGGAGGGAAAAGCCTGCAATGGGAAAGAGAAAAGAAACCAACCCTTAGAATCAAAACCTTATTTGGCATTAAAATTCAGAGAACCACCAAAATCAAATGCACTTTTTGGCAAAGCAAAACATCTCAGAAATAGTCCAAAAGCCTCCCTGTAAAGTGTCATGCACTTTTAATGCTTCTTGTGCACCAAGTAATCACCTCTTAGCCCAGTCTAATATTTTTATACTGCGGTCACAGTATAAAATAAATAATCAGAATAAATCCTGGCAACCATCCTTGTGTGCAGTGGATCTAAGAGAATACATAGCGAGTATAATATGATCCCAAATTATAGCAGTATGTGGCTGCTGACACCAAGGGTGTATCATTTAGTAGGACACTGGAAGAGACAATCATCAAAATAGATACCACCCACAATTCTTGCTTTCTATGCACAGAGATAAAATGCATCCAAATTTTAAGTCAGTTTACACAGGATGAGGCTCTCCCTCACCAGAAGTCCCAAATCCAACTGTGGCCCAGTTTAAGATGATGTTGCAGCATCATTTTGGGGACAGAAGAACAAATCTGAAGGGATGAGGTCTACCAAGCTGTTAGGGTAGCACCACAACTACACTGTGGTTCAGATTGATAATTTATTTTTTTTTAATTGGATTGGGAATATTCAGTCTTTAGAACACACTGACAGTGGCAACAATTACTATAAATAGGAGGTAAGCATAGCCCATTAGTACTCACAGAACTCTCCTGACCACACACATACCCAGACAGGAGCAAACAGACAAAAGGTGTCTTAATTAGTTTATTGTTTTATGACCCTCTCAAGCTATGAAACACAATTTGTTTTACAATGCATCATTAAAAATGCACCCTCCAAGGATTTCAAATTGTTTGAATAATATAATTACCAGTGTTAACACTTCATTTTATTGTTTTGACAATCTCGATTCTACTGCCATTTCATTTGAGCATCCTCCAGCCAATAAAGAAATGAGCGTTTCTCTCCTGCTCTTTTCCCCAAAGTGGGTGCATAATTTATAGAGACACAACTAAGTTTTGGACACTTTTAGAATACTGAAATTATATTAAGAGATTTTTTTAAATATTAAATCATAAGGACGAAAAAGGAAAAGCAGCAAAATGAATGGTTTGGGCAAGGCTGTTTCCATTCAGGCCTCTTATAGTTTCAATCATACAGGCTCATCTTACAATCCCATTTTTGACATGGGGCATTTTCTATGGAAATAAGGCAAAGCATGATAATCTAAAATTTCTCAGACAGTTTGCTATCAACTGCTGTGTGAAAGAGTGCCTCTGTGAATGAGTTTGTGAGGATACCTTGTGCCAAATCCTCGACTGGTATAGTGCAGGTGTTCCATTAGCACTTTTCTGGTGACATCAGTGAAATCACACCAATGAATGCCCATGGAGCGGTAACATTTTCTCATCAGTTTAAACTCTTCCCTCCTTGGGCCACTCTTTACCTACTAGGTTGTCATGTCAGGAGTAGCTTTGAAACAGATACCAGCATTTTTAAATCCAGCATTCCCCTCTATTTTCCTACTTTGTATTGTACTTGGTTATTACATACTAAGCATCAGCAACGTGTTCACCAGTGAGTGAGAGATGGGACTCTTGTTTGCTCAGCATCACAGGCCTCTCTCCTAATCGTACAACCATCCTGGCTCCATGTCAGAGCCATACATGTTTCCCTTAGTCACAATGCTATGCCTGAAATAGAATCATAGAATCATTAAGGTTGGAAAAGACCTCTAAGATCATCAAGTCCAACTCTCAGCCCAACACCACCATGCCCACTAAACCATGTCCTGAAGTACCATGTCTACACATATTTTGAACCCCTCCATCAGTTCTCTAGGCAGCCTGTTCCAATATTTGACCACACTTTCAGTAAAGAACTTTTTCCTAATATCCAATATCAACCTCCCCGGCATAACTTGAGGCCATTTCCTCTCATCCTATCACTAGCTAATTGAGCAAAGAGACCACCACCTCACTACAACCTCTTTTCAGGTGGTTGTAGAGAGCAATAAGGTCTCACCTCAGCCTCCTTTTCTTCAAACTAACCAATCCCAGTCCCCTCAGCTGCTTCTCATAAGACTTGTTTTCCAGACCCTTTACCAGTTTCATTGTTCTTCTTTGGAAACGCTCCAGCAACTCAACTTCACTACAAGGACACTGAGTTGCTGGAGCATGTCCAAAGAAGGGCAACAAAGCTGGTGAAGGGTCTGGAGAACAAGTCTTATGAGAACCAGCTGAGGGAACTAACCATTCATACCAAGTGCCCTCACAGCGTTGTTTTGGTTTTGGGGTTTTTTTTCCTATCTGTATACAGCTTTGCTGTAGAAGTCCAATCTAGGATGGGCTTCTCAGGCCAATGAACCTTCAAAGCAGTGGGAAAGCACAACCTGCACAGTATGCAAAAGAAATGGGAGGCTCAGATAAATCTTCCATACTTACACACAAAGAGTTTAAGCTGCCTTTCAGCTCATCATTTTTCAGACTCAGAAAACAGTACAAAATCCATGCAGTATCCATGTGGGAAGACGGGATGTGATGTTCCTGAGCTAACCAGCCACGTAAAAACACAACAAATCAGATGGGAAATGAGAATTAGTGGATTTACACTCATATGAAAGGAGTTGGGGAAGAATAAGACCCAAAGTCTTCAGCAGAGCTACCTACAGCCCCCTAACTCCCAGCCTTGTGTCTGATCCATGAGTGTGGTTGTCCTCTCCATTGTGCTCTAGTACTAGCCTTTCACATAGTGGGCTCTGAAACAGGTAAATCAAACAAAGATTAGCAACTTGGCACTAAATTTTACTTGGAGGATTTATTGAATGGAAGATATCATCAATATCGTATCTGTCACAGATGAAAAACTACATATATGGATGAGTACTGTATAATCCATTCATTGTTTTATAGACCTGGAATTCCCCAGAGAAGAGCACAAAATCCACCCGACATCCCCGAGTGCGGAATTTTACATTCAGCTGTCCGAGCTGGCTGGATGTGTACAATCACAGCTAGGCATCCAGCTCCCGGGGGACCACACCTCTGAGGAGGTTCCTCCGCCTTGTTTATTCCAGCAAGGATGTGGAGCACCTTGCACTCATGAAATGGGTCACAGCTACACTTGTCTGTAGTGGCACTTCTATGCACTACTGACATGGAGGAGAGAAAGATTCCAGCTTGAGGGAAATTAAGTCCTTTCAGGATATCTGAACAACAAATCTGTTAGACCCTTGGATGCGGTCATGGCTTTCAGAGCTGATGAAGCTACACACAAGCTGCTCCCCTTTTCAAGAATAAACACAGGCAGAAACAAGCCCTGAAGTATGTACACACACAAGGGCTCTTGGCACATTAGGTGGCCAGTATTTCTCCTGGAGCACCCTCCATTGAAAAGCTCCAGCTAACTTGCTGGCTCCAGGCAACTCGCTAACATTAGTACTATAATTTGCTGGATCTCGGGTTTGCTTCCTCACTTTGAGCTGTGCAAAACTGTTTCCACTTCTTCGCTGCATTTCGCCAAAGGAAAAGACTTTTGAATAAATAAATAAATAGAGACTTGGCCTTAGGCATCTCCTACTACTTTAGCTGGTATATAGGCTATTGTGCTGCTGTTTGGCCCTGTGTAAACAAGCTTCTCTTTCACATACAGAATGCTAAATAGTCAAGGTCATATTACCCAAAGTCCCTGTCTTAACTATCAGAGACATAGGCCATGCAAGCTTCCGGGGCAAAGACTTACTCAAGTGTTGGAAATGAAAAACATCTCAATGCATACCAAAATAACATCTCAGAGCTGTGTGTTTCTTGATCCTTTCATTCAATCCAGGTGCTCCACTGATTTGCTATACCACAAAGACCCATCCATCTCCAGCCAAGAGCTAAGCAAGCTCTGATAGGGACTCCTGAGATCCTGAAATGACCCCACCAAGCAACTGCCTCCACTCCCAAAAGCTACTCAGATGTAGTCCACAGATACGAGTAAGGTGAAAAGTACAAGGAACTGAAAGCTACAGCCACCACAAAACACTAAAACATTTTTTCTGAAGACAGATATTCTTTTTTAGCTGATATGTTTCAGTTTCATAAAAGTTATTCAAAGGTTTGAGGGTGGTTGTGTTTGTGGCTGGGGTTTTTGTTTGTTGGTTGTTTTTTAAAATTTCTGACAGTAAATTGAAATTCTCCATAGGAAACATTAAAGTTCTACTTCATTATCACTGACGTTTTTGATGGAAAAATACATCCACTTTCTCCAACCAGCTCTAATTTTTCCCATATGACCAGTTTCTTCAGGGTGCCCACTGTTTTTTGTTTGGTTTTTTTTTTTATCTTACTAAATTTCTATGGCCCAAAGCTACTTTGGTGTGAGACAAAGACCACCCAGAAATACTAGCCAAGTATTCATGTTTACCACTATCTACTTGGTCCTCCTGGATACTGCCAGCTAGCTTACTTCTCAGGAAGGGCATGGACTCATTCCAATTTGTGTTACTACTACCGTGGTAATTTTTATTATTCAACATAAAATTTGTCTCATCCCTGCTGACTACAGACTTGATTGCTGGAGACATTTAAGATTGCAGAAAAAGGAAGGAAATTTGTCTTTAAAAAGACCTTCAGTCCCACTCTTCTTAATGTTCCTATAGTTCAGACGTGTGTGTTCTGTTCACACACATGAACACAATTCCTAAATGCAAATACATTGATAATACAATATGATCTGGCATTTTTTTAATGCTGTAAAGAGAGGACACTTCTGTGAAAAATAACTCGGAGCACACAACTGACGAGAGGGGGGTTTTGCCTAATTTTTTAGAGGAAAAGGCCTTTGAAAACTATTTAAGCCCTTAAATGTGCACACTGTTACATCTAGCTAATCTACTCTAAAATGCAAGTGTGAAATAACTGGTGTATGAAGGTTTGTTTTGTTCTAATAATTTATCAGCTCTTAATATTTATAACAGCCTACCAAATGACGTTTCTTTTAAATTAATTTATTTCTAATTACCAGAAGGAAAAACTTTCAATGTAACTTTAATAATTGCAGCCTAAGTGCATATTCTGAAGCACTGCAGATGATAATGTCAAGGGGCTTGCTATTATTTTTTTAAAAGCAGCAATAGTTAGACACCATTCAATTCAAAGGTAGGTTTTACATATCTATCTTTAGCTTACAGGCATGTCTCAGATAGGATTAGGAAGCCATTCTATGAAACATAAATGGAGAAAATTTAGCAGAATACAAAAATATGAGTTTGAGATAAAATTTTAGTTAATGAATTCTAGATTAGTTCTTTTTTGCATCTATTGCAAAGGCAAGAAAGGAAGATTTCACAACACAAAAAATGTGCTCAAAGATTTCTCAATATGCTTTTTCAGTTCTCTCATCAGAATAACTTGTGGCTGTTTGAAAAATCCTGGGATAAAAAGGACAGTGGGAATGGATTAACAAAGAAAAGACCACCAAAGCTGGTTACCTCAGCCCCAGTTATATTACCACACAATTATTACTTTATTGATTCCCCAGTAAAATTCACTTAACTAGTTTTCTGGTTTTTATAGCTAGATAAATTGCTTAATCTATTTCAGAGGAAAAACCTTATGCTGATGAGTTTATGTTAAAGATGTCATAACCCCTTGGGTGTTGCTCACTAACCACTCGTTCACGACTTCTCTCCCTAGAGACCACAGTACAGACATCAAAGGCACAGCTGGATAAACTGTATAGATTGGATCCTGAGCAAGAATTATCATAAACACTATGAAGCCACAAAGAATGTGGAAGGAATGATCATTTAGATCCAGAGAGTTATTAAAATTCTTTCAGTCCATCTGCTTATGGAGGTATGCGACATTAACCATCAACCGCATTATCGCTTGAAGTTCAAAAACTGCTTGGGAGAGAGCAATTTCGCAACAGCCATTCCACAAGAAGAAGAGGTTGGACTCAGTGCCGATTTAGTTCTCATGAAATTTCACAGTCCTAAGTGGGATTTCATGACACATACAATCACAACATAATCATGGTGACTGAATGAATCTGGTCTTTCAAAGATCTGGCAGATGATGGAAAACTGACCATTTATTATTCACCCCACCACATTTACCACTGATGGACTACTTGTTACTCACAGATTTCATTAGAGTCCCTAGGGAATTTCCCAAACCAGGGACAAAAGAGAAAAACATTTTGTGTGAATATTCTTGTAATATGAGAGATCCACTTTTCCTGGTTTCCAGTCAGCTCCAACACCAATTCTCTTGAAGCTAAAGCAGAGCAAGCTGCATTAATGAGAATGTTTTTAATGACTCTTACAGGAGTTAATGGCATGTATAATAAAACAACTTTTTATTGAGTATCTCTGTTTACCAGGAATGACACTAAATTTTTAGGAAAATTACTTCCATCCAGCACAAGTTTCTCCTTTTCTATTGAAAAATACTAATGGAAAGATTAAAAATCTGATATTTTCTATCACTGTTAATGTTATCTCCTTGCAGCCTGCAGCAAGTTAAATGTTAATTTTTCAAAGCTGTTTAATAAAAGAGTAAAAAGCCTTTCAGTTCCATATATAAGAACACTGATTAACCTTGACTAGATTAAAATCAGCTTTCTATATTCCTGAGTGGTCCCCCTATTTTATTCATTCTAATTATGTAAGCAATATGAACTGAAGCAAGTCTTTTCCAGTGTACAGAATCTACAAAGTACTAGTTTTCACGGATACTAATGTATATTAATGACCAGCCCCTTCTCTCTGCACTCAGATTGTGCTCCACACAAAATGAGGTACTGTTAATAAAGTGATTTTCAACTCCTCCTCCGTGGGCCTTTGGGAACAAGCCTGTGGGTTATTTCTAAGAAGTCTTGTGAAAGACGCCCAGAGAAAGCAAGTTCAAGCTTGTGCTAGAGTAATCTATATACAGAAAAATACTAAACCTTCCCTGGAAGAAGGTACCCACAAATCAAAACCAATTGGAAAAAATATTCACTTAAAAGTATTACTCAACAAAAGGCATCAGAGAAAAATCTAGCACTACACAGTGATTTTTAGATTATCCACTAGGTCATACATGTAGAAGAGAATAATGACAAAGACCTGATTGTGTGAACTTGAAAAACAAACCAAAGTAATAGATTTTCCAGGAAAACAGGAACTTTCACCTTTTATAGTAGAAAGATGCACTGTCAGGTTGGAATAGTTCACCTTTCTTCTCGTATTTAACCACCAAAGTAAAGGGGAAGCACAAATGCCATATTACCAACAGCAAGAACATTGATCTTTGCATGTATTAAACAACAGGTACTTGTTGTGGTTTAGGCCAAGCCAGCAACTAAGCAACACATGACTGCTTGATCACTCCCTCACCCCAGTGGGATGGACAAGAGAATCTGAAGAAAAAGGTAAAACTTGTGGGTTGAGATAAGAACAGTTTAATAGGACAACACAAGGGGAGAAGATATAATAACAATAATCCTTATAAAAGAATATACAAAGCAAGTGATTCACAATGTAATTGCTCACCACCCGGAACCTGATGCTCAGCCCATTCCTGAGCCATGATGCCCCCTCTCCCAGCTAACTCTCCCAGTTTATATACTGAGCACGACACCTTATGGTATCAAATATCCCCTTGGCTGTGTTCCCTCCCAACTTCTTGTGAAAATTAACTCTATCCCAGCCAAACCCAGGACAGTACCAAACACCCTAACTGTTTAAAGTCTATGCAAAATGAAATCTCTACTGTCAAAACAGAAAAGCTACTATATCATATAGAAATGAAAGACTTACAGTGCTGTATGCTACTGTTTAGGAAGACACTTTTAAAAAAAAAAAATATCTCCAGTTCTCTGCTCACTAGAAAAAGACCCAGAGGAATGCCACTAGTGCCTCTCTGTCTGCTCCTCTCCAGAGGAGACTGCCAGCCAACTGGCTGTGGAAATTACATTTTTTTCTAAGATTCAAAAGGTCCACAAATATGCTTGGGAACATGCTGAGGCAAAATATACAAATGTTCCAAACAGATTAAATATTAATTAATCTCAAAATGGGGACACCCACCACTCTTAGATAAAGACACCACCCTATTACGTTGGCCTTAGCCACTAACTTCCAATGTTACTTATCTCACCCAAGGAGGAAGGAACTGTGAGGGAAGGGTGTATCACTGGTTTGCTCAACAGGATTACCACCTCTCCCATTTCCCCTTCAGTCAATGCCTGCTCTTTTGCCTTCAAATACTCGGAAAGAGGAATGTCTTGTTTTCAGACCATTGCAGCTTCCAAAGACCATTCCTGGAGCCTGAATAAGTGTGATCTCATGGTCCTTGAGAGACCTCATAAAGCAATTCAGTTCCTCATTATCCTCTTCCTTGTGACAAGAGGATAAAACAAATAGAGATCTGTGTATTTTACTTATGGTTCTAAGAGAAAAATAGACTTTTCTAGAAAAACAAGGATCTTTTCTAACAGCTAAAAGGGTGTGTGAATTGGAGCCAAATTTAGATCATAGTTTTGGATTCTCTCAAACAACATTTTCAGGTGACTCTACCACTTGCCAAAAGAAATTCTCTGTGATTTGTCTCCTGTTTTCCAAGTTAGAGCTGGTAGTCATCAGTCAAATACATCTACAGGTTAAAAAACTATGTGTTGAAGGAGCTCGACAAGCATTTTAATATTCTTCTTGACATACAGTGGTGGAAAAGTGGTAAGAGCTTTACTAACACAGAGATTACTAGGTAACATTTTCAAAAGAGCCCGATTCTTACAAGTTTCTTATTTGATTTAGGCACTAAAATTCCAGCTTCATTTTTGACTAAAGCTTCTAAATAGTTTGGGGCTTTTAAATTCCCTTTCCACTACTAATGCTGTAATTGACTGTTTTTCCTCAATGCTGTTAGCATGGCTGTACACTATCATACCTGTATTGGTTTGGGGACCATTTCAGAAACTAGGGCCAACAGTTACACTTCCTAAATCCATATGTGACTACCTGAAAAAGTGTTTTGCTCTCCTAGAGCCAAAAGCACCAGAACAGCTACCATTCATTTCCAAGGCAGCTGCTGGATGCCCAGTGTTTTGACATATCACTCCAACTACTCGAAAGCTGGAAACAAAATCTGCAAAACTTGGCCTTTAGGTGGTTATCTATAGCATGAAGCTAAACTTGCAAGTGCATTAAATCCATTCTCTTCCTATCTCTGAAATGGAGAGGGAGGGGGAAAGAGAGTTTAAGATAATTGAAATACATAAATGATAAAAAAGCCATTTGTGATAAAGAACCCTGTGTTTAAAAGAAGTTGATGCTGTAGGGAGCAGCAACAGGCTGGGTCTGCCTGGGGACATCTGCTTATATTTGTGAGGGTCAGGATGCCAGAGGCTTCCATGCTGTAATGACAATGAAGTTAATATCACACAAGCATGCAAGCTGCCTGACACGTGCCAATACAAGCAGAAACCCCCCTTTGCTTCTGTCTCCCCTCTCCACCCCCAATGCTTGTTTCACATCTGACATCCTCTTTTCTCAAGCCTGCAGCCACAGGAGTTTTGTTTTCTCCAGTGATAGTCTCCATTCATCTCAAGCCATCTTTGCTGAACAATAGATCCCAAGCTACCAGAGGCAGAGCAGAAAGGTTGGAGTAGCCAGGAAAGCAGTTCTTCAAATTGGGGGCAGATGGAGAACAGAATTTGCTGCAATGCTAATAGGGGAGAGAAAACACGTATACACTGACCCATTTCTACCATATTGCCTAGGGGGTATTGCTGAATACAGCTGGGTATCACACTGGTGGAAGCTGCAGTTAACCAAGTGTATTTTGTTGCTTATTTATTCTCTGTATTTTTTTTTTTTTTTAAGATCAAATCCATCAACTTAAAATTATCCAGGCATTCTACACAATTACATATTTGTTAAACCTCCCTCCTTCCACCACACAGTTTCATCTCACCTTTAAAGTGGCCTTCAATCCCACAGGAAAAACAGCCAAGAAGTGGCAAAAACCACCTTGATTTTGGCAGGTCTCCCAAAGAGGCAGGGATTCAACCAAAAACCTCTCAGAGGCAAGACTGAAGGGAGCTAAGCTCTTTGCAATGTGTTGCTTTTCTTGCTGTGCTCTGAGGCCAGGTCATTTACATACCAAGTTCCCAGACAAAGCAGATGCACCTGAACCCAAAGCCAGCAGTCATCTAGACAGAGCTCAGGGATGCTTCTCAATTTCAGCTCCATTAACAGGTTGGGAGCTCCAAGCCATGGCAGCTGGAATGCTCTAAGGATCCCAGCTAGCCTATCTAAAGCTCAGCTGATACAGAAACAGAAATTAGCCATATATACTTATATCAATCCTGGCACCATAGGGTCCTGCTCCAAACCCAAGCTTTTGCATCCTGATGTAATAATAAGACCATATTTGTACCATTCCCTCTGTATTGGAGATTCCTATTGTATTACAAGATGCTGTTTTGACCACCACACATATTGGACTGCCAGACGGTCTCTCAGATCCCTTACTGACCAAGTGGCTTTGCTTCAAACCTGATATGCACTATGTCCCTGATCCAGTATGAGCAGCTGCATTACTTTCAGTGGGAATGTCTAAAAGCCTTAAATGAAAGAGGTGTTTTTCTGAGTTGAAGCTTAAACCACCAGCCTATGAAGTTGCTTAACAAGGGCTACTTCTAGCTATCAACAGCATCATTAACTTCTCTTTCTCAAAGCATCTTTCTGACAGTGGAGATACTTCTGTTCTTTTAAAGACCTCAAATTCCACTTTTACCAAAAATAATTGGAAAGAAATTGTCATACTCCATATGATATTTCCAGTTTACAGCTTACGTGGTACATTTCAATCAAGCTTCATATTAGGTTTTCGCATTCAGACACTGTATATACCCCTGCAGGTATATGTCAGCTCATTTTCCTTTAGTCTGTACCATGCGTTCAAATAATCTTTATATTATTGATGATGCTTCTTTAGATCAATGGAGTACTCAAAATAATCCATCTTCTTATTTTCCTGGAAAACCAGGTGTTATTCTGGATCTTCACACTTTTAGTGTTTGCCACCAGGTCTTGCATCTATCGAGTTTTTTTATTACTCAAATTGAGCTTTTTTTTAAGAGGAAATATAATAATAATTTGTGTAGGACAAATTTTGGAGGCCTAGGCTTTTTCTAAATTGAGCAGGCTAAATGATGTTGACATGGTCCTCTTCTGCACAAATTACATTTTCCCACAAGTATGTATTTTGGGCTTTTTGATAATAACATTTGTCTCTTTCCTAAAGCAATAATTTTGTATATGTTATAATTTTGATGATGTCTCTGACTAAGGTTTCTGTCTGTAATACATTTTTATCAAGGTCACTGTTTGTTATCAGCTCTAGAATCTATTGAAGTTGTGATCCATCACATTGTTTCTATGATTCTTATGCATATTTTTATGATGGCCTCACAGGATTACTGCAATTTATTATTTATGAAACTCCCATCCACTTCCCTCTATCAACTGCAGATTCCAGTCTCAAGAACCAGAAAGTTTACTGGAAGTAGACTCTCACAGCTCTTGTGCTTACAACCCTTTTTGGCTCATAGTGAAGAAAATTAACTTATCCTTAAGGCTTTGTGTAGGCTTGCTACTTCACGTAGAAAACTTCTCTTCCTGAGGTGAGCTACAACCATTCAAATGCTATGGACTGTTGACTGCCTCTCTAATACCAGCTGTATCATTTTGTTTTAAAAATAAGGGTTCCTTCTTTGTTTACCTGTTATTTATCTCTTTTGAAGGGCAGACAACCTATCACCTATGCTCAAACTGTGAACTGTATTGGCTTCATTTGGTGATGCAAATCTAGTACACAGGCACCAGACTTTGCTCCCTTCCCCAGATCCCATCTTCTGAGCAAGGACACCAGTTTTCCACACAAAAGGGATGGCCAAGTAACAATCGCATGGAACCTTATGAAGCTTATATTTAAAAATCCAGCTTCTAAGCTCGTAAATGAATCATAAATAGCAATCAAAGTCTCTATCAGAAATTATGCTTTTCCTAAAGGATAAGATCCAATTAAAGTACCAGTGCTTTAAAACCAACCACCAACTGCCTTTACATTTCAAGCACAAGCAATAAAAGGTTTTGTATCACTAGCACCTATACATGAACTCTTATTTTTTGTGGTGCTTCAATACCACCTAGAGCACAAGGTGAGGGATGATTTCCAGTGTTGTGGTCACTATGCACATGTAACTCCCTATCACTCAAGCAGGACATATGCATGGACTTGCTAGGCATCACCTAAAGCCATTTGGGTGTGGTGGTGGATTGACAGCCATATGTGAAGCTAGTTGATTTCATGTGCAAAAAGACTATAAACCACTGTCAGAGTACTTTGGGACCAGAAACAAATGTTCTCCAGCTGGATCCAGCCCATGGAGTACCAGCTGGACAATCCTGATCTGAATAAGGTTGTCCATTTGTAACCAGAATGAATACCCTTTATAAATGTCCCTTAGTAAGAGTTTCCATATCTGTCCTTGATTCTCCTTATTGAAGTTGAATCCATTGTATAAAATGCACAACCAAACCAGCCCATGGCATTCTTATCACAGAATCACAGAATGTTGGGGATTGGAAGGGACCTCAAAAGATCATCTAGTCCAATCCCCCTGCCAAAGCAGGAACCTAAATGAGATCACACAGGAAGGCATCCAGGCGGGTCTTGAATGTCTCCAGAGAAGGAGACTCCACAACCTCCCTGGGCAGCCTGTCCCAGTGCTCCATCACCCTCACAGTAAAGAAGTTTCTTCTGAAAGCAGAACCTTCTGTGTTCCAGCTTACACCTATTG
>NW_010318693.1:0-12020 GCF_000700745.2 Antrostomus carolinensis | reverse complement strand
TGTCTGCTCATGTTCAGCTTCTCATGTCCCATCTTCAGCATCTCCTCCCTTTTTGGATGTGGGTTGTGAATACTTAAACCTTTGTTTTGCAGAAATTTAGGGATGCTACCTGTGTGCTGTAGAATGTCTCCTTTAGGAGGCACTGGCATAGCAGAGACACAAATGTGTACAATCCGAGTTTTCTCTCTTGTCTCCCTCTTTAAGATTCTCCCTGGATCGTATTAAATGCTGTTCTGTGTCTCTTACTGGTTACGTATTTTACTTCAGTGATAGAAGTTTGTTTCTGTTTCTTGTTGCTGGTAGCATGGTGTTCTTGTTTGATTTTTCAAAGGTGAAGGAGCATTGTCAAATCATAGAATCACAGAATGGTTTGGGTTGGAAGGGACCTTCAAGATGATCTAGTTCCAACCCCCCTGCCATCAGCAGGGATACATTATATTTATATAAATTACATTTATAAATATATGTTATCTTTTCATATTTCAGGATTCAAGTACCAACAGTGTTATCTCAGAAATCAGTAATAAAATTGACACTGAAATAGCTTCCTTGAAAACGCTCATGGAATCGAATAAACTCGATACGATACGTTATTTGGCAGGTATGTGGTAGGCAAGGAGGTGAGTACAGTATTGTGGGTTTGGATGTGTAAAATTTTATTCAAGAATATGCAAAGCAAATTCAATAAGTCAGTTGTGCAGGAGCAGATAACTGGGACTGGAGGGGATGGGACTGTCCCCAGTTGAAAGAAATGTGACAGAGAAGACAGAAGAGGTGGGAACCTGCAGACACAGCTGCAGTGGGATTGTGAGGTGGGAACCTGCAGACACAGCTGCAGTGGGACTGTGAGGTGGGAACCTGCAGACACAGCTGCAGTGGGACTGTGAGGTGGGAACATGCAGACACAGCTGCAGTGGGACTGTGCCCAGAACAGGGATTAGGAGAAGAACATGGATGTGATTTTGTTAAGAGTAGGAAAGAAGCCTGAATACCTTGTCTAGTCTGACAGTACCTCTGCTTGCTGCAGGGCAGCCATTTATGCAACAGAGTTGCTCCAACAGTTCTCCTGAGCTTATTTAAGTTACCCTGAAAGTGAGGTGACCTTCAGGACTAGTCTGAGAGTGACCAGCTCTGCCTCCCATTCAGTCCTCCAGAGACACTAAGTTTCAGGGTGGCACTACTGGGTCATTCCCCTGCCAAGCAGAACAAATTTCAGTCTGATTTGGGAATATCTTCTCAATATATATGTAACCAGTGACATTTTTATTGTATCAGAGCTGGATAAAAAGGGAGTAACACATTACATGTGGACGTGAGAACAAGTTCCAAGGGAAACTTAATTAGCTTTATTCTAACACAGCAACTTAACAAATCTGAAAGACAACTCATCAGGCTGCCTAGAGAGCTTAGTGTTGTGTCAGATGTGTCTTGTTAATTCATTGGCATTTTGTTCGGTAGGAAATCATTTTAATTACCTCTAATGCAAGACCTGGTAGAGCCATCTCTCCTGTCACACAGTTTTCAATAGAGGGATGACCATGGTAGAAGTCACTGGAGCCCCCTGCAGTTAGATGTGTCTCCAGGCTGCTGAATTTGGCCTGCTGTCCCACCCCCTGGGCAGTGCTGCTCTGCAGGATATTACATCCAAGACAAGTTATTGTCTTCTAAAATTATTCAATCACACCTGCAGCGATTCAGGACGTTTAGGAGGCTCTGCTCTGCTGCTGTTACCATTCTTCCATCTGTTTGCAGTTAATTTCCTGTATGTGGAAGGTGATACAATTTAGCATTCAGCTAATTTTCTTCTTTTTTTTTTTTCCTTTTTCTTTTTTTTTCATATATTTTTTTAACAGCTTCAGTGTTCACTTGCTTAGCAATAGCACTGGGATTTTACCGGTTCTGGAAATAGATGGAAATGGAATGACTGCATCAAATAAAGATGGAGAAAAGGCCACCCAGGCAACATCAGTTAGACGATCATGTTTGCACTGTAGATAACCTTGGTACCTTTTTGTTTTGCTATTCTTCCTGTGCACTAAAAATTCTTTCTGGATATGTACCACTAAAGATGAAAATAACTGGGGGGAAGCAGGCAAGTAGGAATATTTCATTGTCCCCTATTGAATACTCTATTTATTTCAAAGGACAACTTGTGCTAAATCAGAAAATGTTTCCTAATGTGTTTTAGAATTCATTTGGGGGAATTTTTTTAATATTCTCAATGGAACATTCTCCCTCTCAAAATGGAAATACTAAACATTTGATGTGCCCTTGAAATGGGAATACTGTTCCTAGTATGGGAATACTAATGCCAGATTCCAGTAGATCTACTCTGATCCAAGTAAATTAAACACAGGATCTGGATTTTTGCCTTCAGTCTGTTCCTGTCTTTTCGGACTGAAGCTTGGCCCTTTGGGTTTTTTATTTATATCTAAACACACCCTGCAAGGCCTTTACTAAAGAATCCTTGTTTTTCTTGAAAACTGGTTTACATAAATTTAAAATCTCATATAGAACTAAAATGTCTCCATAGTTTGGGTTTTTTTTTCTCTCTCTTCCAATTTCTGTAACCCCAGAGGTGCACAGAATGGGAGAACTTCTCTCTTTGTCTTTCCAAGGGGAAATGCTTCCAGTCTTGGCAACTGTGTACAGCCCTGGGACAGATAAGTGCTCTTAACTCCCCCCTTCCCATAGTGCAGAGTATTTCCAGTAAACCTTCCCATATTTTCTGGGCACAGGATCCTGTAATATGGAAATATTCAGCATCTCAGTGGTGCCAGTGTGGTGGTGGTCGTCCTCCTCCCATCTCCACACTCCTCCAGGCTGCTCTGTAATCCTGTGGGACAGACTGACTCCTAACTTCTGGTGATGAACCCTCTACCTTCTGCAAGGACTTCACAGCTCTTGCGGCAGTGATGGGACATAGCAGGTGAATGCCTTGCGAAACTGAAGCAGTTACACCTCACTGAGTATAAATCCATATGCTTGGTTTGATTCTTTTAATAAAATAATTATTAAAAAAAAAATCTTCCTGGATTAAACTTTTTAAGAGTAGGCCCTTTATGGGCTAGAGAATATTTAGTACTGATTAGCAGCACGTTTTTCATTGCAGTTTTATTCTGTTTACAGTTGCACTTACTGCTGTCCTGCCAGTTCTTATATTCCGTGCATTCAATTATTTATCATTGTCATTTCAGAAAATAACATTAATTCCTTATATTTGCTCTGTCTCTCTGACTGAGAGACTTGAATACGGATTACCAGGCTGTAGGCAGGCACAGTGCTATTATACTGGGAGCTGAGGCTGCTTTTCCTGTTGTCTGTGTGTTTGTCATGCAGGCACGGGTGCTGGCTGCAAGGATCTCAGCAGGTGGCCAACAGCCACTCGTCTGCTTCAACTGGTGCATGTACAAATCCATCTTCATGTAAACTGTAACCATGTCTGAGGTTCTCTGAATCACAGAATCATTTAGGCTGGAAAAGATCATGGAGCCCAACCATAATCCTAACACTAAACCATGTCCCTAAGTGCCACATATACACATCTATTAAATTCCTCCAGGGATGGGGACTCCACCACTGCCCTGGGCAACCCCTTCCAATGCTTGACAACCCTTTGGTGAAGGAATTTTTCTTAATATCCAATCTAAACCTCCCATGGCAGAAATTAAGGTCATTTCCTCTTGTCCTGTCACTTGTTCCTTGGTTGAACAGACCCACCCCCACCTCTCTACACCCTCCTTTTCTCCAGACTAAACAACCCCAGTTCCCTCAGCCATGAACTCATCACACTTGTGCTCCAGACCCTTCCCCAGCCCGTTGCCCTTCTCTGGACATGCTCCAGATCCTCCATGTCCTTCTTGGAGTGAGGGGCCCAAAACTGAACACAGGACTCAAGGTGCAAACTCACCAGAGGAGGGTTTTTTTCTATTTTTTCTATGACAGAGAACTAAAAGAAAAATTTCAGTGAAATGCAGAGAACCACAACTGCTCTGTGGAGCTGGGTATGTGAACACTGGGCAGTGTCTGGAATATTGCCATTCTGCCTACCCTTGGTCCCAGGTTCATTCCTCAGCGCCGTCTCACAGTCGCTCCTCCCGGGCTGCAGGCTGGTTTCTTTACTTTCTTTTTCTCTTTGCAAGATGTGGGGATGGCCTCAGCTTCCTGAAACAAAGGATGTTGCAGCCATTAAATAGCAATCACTTAAACCTGCTACTTTGTAAGCCAGGATTTTAAAATACATGGCTTTGAGTAACCACAGAATATTGTGTTCAGGCTGAAGCTGAGGGCAGAGCAGTCCCAGGGCACGGGGTGACAGTTGCAGCAGGGTAAGATCCGAAGGCCCCTTGTTTATGGCAGTCACTTGCAGCAGGAGTTTTGAAAACAAACCTGCCTCAATATTTCAGTTGTCTCCAGTCCCAACTAGTAAACTGAAAGCCCAGCTGGAGTTTTTCAGACTGCTGCTGGTAAAAAAAACCTCAACTACAGCCACTCTTCCACCCTAGAAATGGGGCACTCTCTGCTGTAGTTGTCCTAGGTATTTAAACCTGCTAGGGGAGTAGAATGGGTAATGTCTTAAAACTGAGCTGTGGAAGCAGAGAGTGGCTTTTCTTTCAAGGGTGGACACAGGTGACTGGCCTGAGGGTCTCAGATCAGGCACAGGGATACAGTGGAAAGCAAACAGCTGGAGGAGCATCACAGCAGGTATGTGGTGGCAGGGAAGGTGGGCACAGGAAGGCAGGAGAGGTGCAGAAACAATCCTGCAAGGGGGAAGAAATCAGGGATAGGAGGGAGATGGAATCAGAGATAATTAAGGTTGGGAAAGAAGATCATCCAGTCCAACCATCAACAAATCACCACCAAACCATGTCCCTGAGTGCTACATCTACATGTTTCTTGAACACCTGCAGGGTACAAAGAGAAACTGATCCCCTGTCACAGCAGAGACACTGTCAGGACATGACAAAGGCTACTGCTGGCTTCAGTGTCCCCAGCTAAAAGCTGCCAGCACATCTACTCCGGTATTTCCTAGCACCACGCCTGGGAATCTTGGGAAGAACAAACACGCACTAGCAAGGGGGGCAGCAGCCTCTGTCCCACGCACTGGGGGGACACGTGTTCATGCAGCACTCACCGCGGGGAGAGGAGGGGGGATGCGGGTTTTCTCCAGGCTCTCTCTCAGGCGGCTTATCTCCGCACGGCAGTCATCCAGCTGGCTCTCCAGCTTCTCCCGCCTGACCCGCTCATATTCCAGCTGGGCCTCCAGCTCCTTCACAGCCCTGCCAAAAGTAAAGGAGACAAGCAGGGCGGCTGAGGGAACTGGGGTTGTTGAGCCTGGACAAAAGGAGGCTGAGGGGAGACCTTCTGGCTCTGTCCAACTCCCTGAAAGGAGGGTGCAGAGAGGTGGGGGTGGGTCTGTTCAACCAAGGAACAAGTGACAGGACAAGAGGAAATGGCCTCAAGTTGTGCCCAGGGCAGTTGAGATTGGATCTGAGGAAGAATTTCTTTGCTGAAAGGGTTCTGAGGCATTGGAAGGGGTTGCCCAGGGCAGTGGTGGAGTCCCCATCCCTGGAGGGATTGAAGAGTCGTGTAGACACAGCGCTGAGGGACATGGGTTAGTCGGGGACTTGTCAGTGTTGGGTTCATGGTTGGACTTGATGATCTTAAAGGGCTTTTCCAATCGAGGCAATTATTCTGTGATTCTCGGATCCAGTGCAGCCAGACTTGTCCTGCTACTCCACATGGTCCTGTGCGTTTGCTAAGGAACAGGTTCCTCACAGGAGAAGGCAGTGCAGTGCTCTCACACTGTGAGAGGTGTGAGCTGTGCTGGTGTGAGCTGTGGTGCACTCAGGACCACGTGTAACGGCTCTAAACAGCTGATTTTCCTTCTTCACTGTCAGCTGTGCTCAGCGCAGCCTGACCACGAGATGGGGATGTCTTCCCACACACTAGCCCTACTCAGGGCGGGTAGACGGTAATCCAGGCAAAGTAAAAAGTAAATAACAGAGGAAAATCATAAAACCGGGATTCTGGAGGGGTCGAGGCAGATTTTTCGTTTACATCTGCTTTTTCTACATCCTCCCTACTGATTGGCTTAGCCACAGATGAGGAATACTCAAATGACAGCCTGCATGACACTTACTGAAGGGAAACTGAAGCACTGGCTGATAAACAGTTGCACAAGATCTCATGGGTCACACCCACAACAGCTCTGAAATTAACTGAGATTCCTGGAACTGGTTAGCTGAGACATAATTCACATATATTCTCATTATAACAGCCACTGACCTCAGCAACTGAGTCATCTAGAGTTGAGCTGGCTCTCCTCTGTGTGAGGATGAATTAGCACAGCTACAAAGATGTAAGATTGGTAAAAGGAAAAGGGAGACATCTGCCCTGTGGATTCAAACAGCACAGCAGGAAAGCTCTCAGCAAGAGCTACTGCATTTCCTGGACTGAAGTGTTCCTGACTCACCCAGCCCAAAGCTGCCAGGCTGCATCAGCTGCCTGGTAAGACATGGTATGAAAGATAAATCAGTGCTCAGGGGGGACAGGCTGACTTCTTGCACACTTCAGATGAATAAGACACAGCTCCAGAGCTGCGTAGCACACACATGGTGGCAATTTCTTCCATGCACTGCAGCCTGATCAAAGCCCTGTGCAGTGGTTCACACCAGGCCTCTGACAGCCAGAAAATCTGGACTAAGGCAGAAATCATCAAAACCTGCTACAGTGGCCTTCCCAAGTGGTAGCTCCTGCTTTTCATCTAGCAAAATGGTGGTGGTGTTAAATATTTTTAAATAATGAGATTTTCTGGCATATGATACAAGCATCTTGGAGATTATCCATGGGTAGGTACCCTGAGAAGGGCAGGCAGGTACACTGAGAAGTGGTATTTCCATTTCAAAAGGCCAGTGTGGGGCTAGGGATGCTCTCTGGCCACCACAGATGAGAGAGAACCTTCAGAGATCCTCACAATTTTTCTAGTTTAGCTTCATATGCCACAGAAAGGAAAATCCCCTTATCAGAGCTCTCGAATAAGACACCTCTAGCTCTGGAGCAGCTGCTCTATCCCAAATGAACTCTAATTTCTGCCATTAGTCAACAGTGACTTTTCCATCATTGCAAACAGATTGCAATGTAGGCAACAAGATCTGAGCAGGTCACCCTACTCCTTTAAAGCCAGGAGAGACCCTCCTACACATGAATCTCATCCTGAAGTACATGTCTAATTGTGCCCTGAAAGTGTCTACATCCCTCCAAGGAGTCTAAAAAGGAGCTCAAGGTGACTAACTCGGATGCAGATATCTACACTGCAGATATACCAAGTTAAGGAAGACGGACTTTCAACCTGGGCTGAGTCAAAGGGTGATCTGAAACCAAAGAAATCCCAACCTCAGTTTCTTGGCTCATATACAGTTGTAAAAAAACCTACTTAATTCCAATCTGTGACACCTATTACCTGTTCCAGGTCTACACAGACTGGTAAATCTTCTCAATGTTGTACAAGCCCACCAGATACAGAGTCTCTTCTCAGTGACCAAATAAAGACATTGGTTTGGGGTGGCCCAAACACATAACAGATGTGGTTATCTAGAGAGACTGAGGACAGTGGGTAGCCAAACCTTTGACAGGTAAGAGGTGGAGACAGGGCTGTCTTTTGGATGCTGCATTATTGTTTAACCTCCAAACCTTTGATAGACAGAAGGGCTTTTCTTTGAAACTTAGACATTCTGCCCATCAAATGACCTGACCAATCTAACAGAACCCTTTGATTTAATGGGGGCTCTGAGAATCAGACAGGCATTATGAGAAGTGCTTCATGTGCAAGGGCAGGTTTGCTGAGATTTCTTTTTCCTGTGGTCTGGATGAGCTAATGCTTTCTTGAGCATAGAAATATATTGCTCTTGACACAGAAATGTAGCAGGTCATTGAATAATTTCTGCTGTATATGCACTTCCATCCAAGCCATGGTAAGACTAATGCCCTTCTTCAGATCTATTAAAGTGCATACACATATTTGGCATTCACCATGCAAACAAAACAGCCAGGGCCCATCAGATCAGCTGCACATATGATGCAGGAAAACCTGAAGGTAGAACAGATAATCTGGCACAAGCACAAGAAGTGTGGACCTGTCAAAACATTTGTGTTGTGCTGTGGGGCTGATTCTGGTGGTAGAAGTCTAGGAATGGTCAGACACATTGCTAAAGTCCGTTTCTTTTGGGCATCGCTGAAGTTGGTAAGTGGAAAAGACAGAATGACCGAAGCAATCTGAGTGTAAGTTAGCCTTAAAGGTGGCTTTAAAACAGGCCTCACAGAATTTAAACATCAGCAGGGCAAGTTAACCTTACTTCTCAACTTCCCTTTCTTCTTTTTTCATCTTCTTCTCCTCTTCAGTTATTCCTCCCAGCTGTCTGTAGTTGCTGTAGGCAATTTCTAGAAGTTGCTGAAGTTCTTGAATCTTGCGATAGGCCCTTACTGCAAGACAAGAGTTCTCCAGGCAGGTAAAATGCACGGCGAAGACAGTCATGCTGGAATCCAACAGTCTGGAAAAGAGTCTCACAAACACAGAGCAGAAATCACGCTGCTCAGCAAATACTGAGCTACACCTGACACCCACACAGCAAACAGATCTCAAAAACAAGTAGCAATCCAATATGGTTTCACCAACACAGATTAAAACAGCGTAACAATTATGTTCTGATTGCCCTCTGCTATGCTTTCTCGTTTTCCACAATTTGTTTCAACACTCAGTGGTACAGATATTCTGTCAACTATCTCATTTTACAACAAAAAAGTCACAGCAGTTGGCAGAAACTGTGCAACTAGGACTATAATGTCTTGAGACCAGCTTTTTCAAACAAGGAGGGATGGAATGACAGTGCTTACTGCGTGCGTTCCTTTTCTCTTCTTTATCCAGGGTTAAATCTTCTTTGCTATCTGTACTCCCTTCCACGCCATGTCTTTCAAAAAACTGTATGTTGTTTGCATCTAGTTCTTCATCGCTAGAGTTACTGTCTCCAGTTCTTTGTGTCAAAAGTTCCACAGCTGCCAGCTGTGCAAATCTGCAGAGAGAACAGTTAACCTACACTGAAATATCCCCATCGTCTGGGAAAATGCAGCCAGGCTCCCTACATGTCATGGAAACTCTCTGAAACTCTTTGTGTTCCCATTTATGGGAAGAGGGTTCAGGATTAAAGGAAGCACAGGTACACAGCTAATCTGCTTTGTGTAGTATTCTGATAGCAAGAGGTCTGCCTCAATGGAATCTTATGAGAATGATTCCCAACATCAGAGTTATATTTTCCTTTGCAGGATTTCTTAATTGAATCTCATCAGGAAGTGCATTATTTTTATTAATGCAAAAATCAGCTTCTCATTTACTTTGTATAGTTGGAGCATATTTGCTCAGTCAGTTTTCATCTCTTATGTCTGAATTTGCTAAAATAAAAAAATAAATTAAAATAAATTAAGTTAAAATTAAAATTTTTATAACTATAATACAGCTTTGCTTATCACTCAGAACTGGAATTCATGAGCCTGATCTGTTCTTGTTCCATCACTGAAAATCAGGATGAATTCCAACAAAACTAACATGACATTGATACATAAACAGTAAGTGCACAAATGACAGAGCTACAGGATATGCTCTGCTACCTCTTGGCTACATCCTTTGGAGTCTCTCCAGCGTCATTTGTAATGCCACAGTCAGCTCCCATTTCAATCAACCACTGTAGGCAATGGATACGCCCCTGTCCAGCTGCTAAGGGAAGGAAGGTGCACACCAGTCAGTTATATACAACTGAAGTGTTTCAAACATAAAATGTCCCCCTTTTGTCATTATTTGACATGCCAGAGGTTGGGTTCACTTAAGACATCACAGGGGAGATGATACATTTCAAGAGAATCCTATATTTCAAGCTGCTCAAGTCCCATGGGTACATGCAGTTTTAGGGAAGATCATGCAATGTGGTTTTGTGACTCTCTCTAGTTCCAGAAATTTAGGGGCAACTCTGAACACGAGTTGAACTAAACTTGCCCAGTCTCATGTGCAGAGTATTAAACACACAAAGAACTGCTGCCTCACACTCTCCTGCAGTAAGGCCTGTATGTGACAGATGTGCAGCAAAGCACTGTCCCCTCTCTCTGGCTCTGGGCTCCCATATATCAGCCGCAGCTGGTTGTCCCGGTCTGTGGTGTGTGGTGCTGTCTGACGGAGGGGAGAAGCCAGGGCTTTGTGCTGGAGGCACAGGGACATCATTTCTTGGGCCAGACACTCCAGGCAACACTTCTGAGCTGCAGCCTAGCACAACAGCTTTGCACAGGCATGTGATCTGGCGTGGCTACTGCTCATACCACATGGTGCCAGGAACGATGTCTCACATATGGAAGATGGTATTTGACAAGTCTAGCTGAAACCTGCAAGCTGTTCTTCTCGAGGAAGAATAAATTCATTTCTTGACAGCACCCCCTTTGGATGTTTGTCATATTTGTTTTCTTACTGAGATAAGGAAATGAAATTACAATCAGACATAGTATTTCCCCATAACACCAACACTGTATGGAAAGACTGGGCATGAAACAACTGTAGGTGAGCACCATTCCAAGAAAAGAGGGTGGGAACGAATGTAGAAAACACTTTTTGAATCATTACATATCATTTTTTATAATGAGAGCTGTAATTATGTTTTTAAAAAATTCTACCATTTATATCTAATAGAAAAGAAATATGGGAAATAGTGTTAAAAGCACACTCCAAGAATACTGCCCTATTTCTTTCCTCTCCTGTTTCTTCTTTCAGACATTACTGTGAAACCCCCAAACACAAGAGGACCATTTTTCTGTAAGGCTAGCACTCCACTACATATCAAGGTGTCAGATACCAGAAGTTTACCTTCCTTCACAGTGAACTACCAAATGACTTTGTTCTGTTTTTTACAACACATCTCCACAGTACTGATATATTCAGTAAATAAAGGCCCAGGATCATTCTTACACCTAGCTAGCCAATGTTTCTGAAAGTCACATCTTGTCTGACAAAAAAAAATCCTATTTAGTTTTCAGTTTAGATGTAGTTTTCTCTCTAACATAGACTCTTCTTTCTCGACTTCAGCTTGGTTATTTTGTTTTTAAAGTGACACCTACGCACACATACATCACAAAATATGTTTTTCAAGGTTGCCCTTTCGAGCCCTCAGGAAATGAGATGCTGTTTTTCATGAAGTTTATCTGATGAGCAGCCACTTGACAGAGTAAGTAAACAAGTCAGCAACAACCAGTAACAAGCTGAAATGCAGATCATAATTACTGACCTTTGTGCAGGAGAGTGGATCCCTTATCATCCCGCTCATTAATATTGATTACTCCACTTCTCACTAATCTTCTAAGCACTAACAAGTCCCCTTTGAAAGCAGCGTTGTGGGCTGGGAAAGCTAAAACTGAAAAGGAAATGCACATGTTTCTAAAGAGATGCCAGTAATTCCACTGAACATGCTCGTATTTGTCTCCCATGGCTTGACTCTCTCATAGCAACTTACCCACTGGCACTTGGTAGCTGCAGTTACCCAGGTTAATGCACCCTTAATTGGTTAAAATGCAGCTGTATAACTAGCACTGTTCATCACAGACCTGATTAAACATGCCTCAGTTATGGCTACAGGCATCTTATACAGTTAAGAAATTAATTTCATAAACCTGAAATAACAAGTATACCTTTGTTTTACAATTGATGTTGTATTACTGGTAGTAACTGGAGTCATTTGCCTATTTTGAATTTCATAGTCTAATCAAATATATAAACTATTTTACTTCTTCTTGCTTAAAAACTACCCGTACAGACAATTTTATTTTTCCAGTTATTTTTTTTATAGACAGGCAGTACTGAAACATAGAGATATATGTATAATGACAAAAGATTAGCAGATAAGGACAGTAAGTGCCTGGAAAAAGTAGAGGTGAAGGTGCAGTTCTCATATCCTTGCTCTGATGAACATGAGCCGGCAACGTGCACTTGCAGC
>NW_010318692.1:0-12163 GCF_000700745.2 Antrostomus carolinensis | reverse complement strand
TCCTTGCTCCAGCCAAAATGAGGAAAACTGTGTCACCACTCTTGGGATCCAAAGGTCATGAATCAGATAAAATAAATGATGCTGTGGTAAGAGGAGGGTTGTCCACCACCACCTGATTTTACGAAATCACCTGCGTCTCCTACCAACAATACATACCCTGAATGGCCCAGCTTGCAAGGAGCTAAGAGGCCAGCCCTAGAAAGAGGGAAAAAGGTTGGGCTTATCAGAACAACCCAGGCCAGCCTAGCATATAAAGCAAGCAGCTGCAGTGTGCTGCAGGCCTAGATTTTTGCTTAATTTCCTCCCCTTGTAAAAGATTTCTGATAAATACCCCATCCACAGGCATCTGTTTACCCCAGAAGAGGTAGAAAATGGATAGACTGGACAAAATTGAGAGAGAAATCTGGCATGTTCACTTTCATTCATTGCCTGCCTGTTTGAGCTAAAAATATTTTTAAAAAGATATGCAGTAATAATAACTGGGAAAGAGCTACATGGACTGGAGATGAGTACCCTCTCTTACAGAGCTGGCAGCCCTTGTTGGGTAAAAGCCCAACCAACTAGCACCATTTATAACAGAAAAGAATGAGCTTCCTGCAAGGAAAAGCTGTATTTGTCTTCCTAATTTGGTTTCCAAATATTCACTTTCACCAGAAGAGGAAAAAAAAAAAAAGGAAAAAGTTTGAAAAGGAAATTATATCACCATGGTGGGTTTTTATGGCATTTGCAAAAGATTATGGTTTTATGCACTTAAGGAATTCCTTATTCATCCATAGGAAAGGATGGCTGTTCCTACAATGTTCCACACACTTACAGACCATTCCTAGACCAACCACATCCAGGCCTTCAGTCTTGAGACTGTCAGCAATGAGCCTCTATAGTTGAAGGGATGGCTCTTGCAAGACTTTTAGGAGTTTGTCCAGTTTTGGCCTCCACATTCATTACCAAATATTCATCCCCTTATGACAACCCTTGGGGTAATTCGGAGTGAGTGAAGTGTAAATAAAAGCGAGCTAGACCTAAATGTTTTGGTTGGACACAGTTCTCTAGCAGTGCCATAGCCCTCCCTACGTCTTCTGCTGTTTTAAGTGTCAATGTTGCTTGAAGTTTTCACTGTACCAAGGACACAAGAGCAGTCTGCCAGCTCCTGGCTGTAAGCATCTAAGCAACTTATTTATGGCTATATATCAAGGAAGTGATGTTGTAACCTGCCAAATCTATCAGTGTAGTCTCTTCGGGAGACAGGAATGGTAGGACTAAGTGCTGTACGGAGCCAAGGGTGTCTCTGACAGCTATGATATCATTTCAGCATTAGCCAGGTGGTGTAAAGGGTGTCCTTCAACCCTGGAGAAATCCATTCTCCTGCCAGAGTGAGCAGGCCAAGCACAGTGAGGCAGTGTCTCCAGCCCATGGTGTGCTGCCCTAGAGGGAAGATGCATCATGTGAGTCGATTTCCATGAGCACAACTACTCACATTGACAGAATGAATAAAATGTTCTGTCATGGCTTAAATCAAATAGAGACTTTTTGTTCAGCAGACAGTGTAAAAAATAAGTGGGAAAGCAATGCTACCTAAGGTTTTTGCCCTTTAGGCCTGCAAACACTGAAAAGTTTCCCCAATTTCTTCCTGCTGGCAGCACTGGAGTAGTGTCTCGCCACTTTCTTGGTAAGGCTGATGCTCTGGGATAACCCAAAATGGGTTAGAACAGCCTTTTAGGCAGTGGCCCAGCCGCAGACAGTGGTGTTTCCATCCGAGACAGCCGTAGCCTTGTAGGATCATGGATAATTCCTTTGTAGAGCAGGTCTGGCTCTCCCTGAACTTTCATAGCTGGGGAAAGCAGTGAACTCCCTTGAACTGGACAATTTCTTAAACTCTGCTTCTATCCCTCGTTCCCTGTCTGGCTCATTGCTCTTGACAAGGGTTAGTTGTTTCATAAGTCTTCAGTGACATGATCCACACAGAGTCAGTTATTCCACTAATTGCTCTGTACCCTGCCACCAAGGACAGCAGAATACTTTGCTTTGCTCTTCCCATAGATAGATCCTGCAGTATTGTCAATGAATAGGATAGACAAAAAGCATATTTTTCTGTAACATAAAACTAAATTCACAGAAGTGGCTGAGGACCTTGGAAAAGCAATTCATCCTCTACAATACGGTGTAAGCCACAGACCCCCAATATACTGAGAGGCAGGGCAGTGAGAGTCTGTCAGAGCTGCCCATTGCCTGTTTCTGGTGACAACTGACCCTACCAAATGTACAGGCTTATGTACACATCCTGAAGTTTTATTTTGGGAGACTGACTCTAAATAATAAGCAAAAAATATTAGACTCAATAAGTGGATGGAGGGTGAGCTGATATCTTTGCTATCATCTCACGACAGCATGTTCAGTTTCAAAACCACCTTCTCTGTCAGCCTCTAATTGCTATGTTAGGGCCACCCACAGCACTGCTATGTCTATTTACTTTGTTAGAAACAAGTTATGGAAAAATATGTTGCTTTTCACTTTTATTATTCTTTCTGGAAATAAAAAATTTCTTTCTGCAAGCCTTAGTCATAAAAAACTGACAGAGATAAGGCTTGTTTCCTAAATCAATTACCTCTAAGGTGTGTAAATTAATTTGGTTTCTTGTTGACTTATTATTGTTTCTATTTAGGAGGAAAAAATGGCTTGAATATTATTTTTTTAGATAAGTAAATAATGTTGGCACTCTTTGCAATTTAAAGCTGACAAGTACAGAGGTCTGGATGGGTTCACAGGAAGTGTAATTTTTTCATACAGAGCTCAGATTCATTTAGCCAACACAGACTTTGGAGAGAAATAAAGAGACCTTATTTCTCTAACACATCTTTAGACAAGCCCAAGAAACCTCAGGACACAGAAGCTGCTAAAGGAGATATTAAATTTATGGATCTGATTTTAATGTTGCTCATTAGTTCATAAGAAAAACAGATGGAACATTGAATTATGGCCAAGACATCTTCTGCAATGGGACACTTTTGGCTCAACAAGTTTCACCTCGTACTGTAATTTCTATTAACTAAATCAGTAATGTCAAATTCAGTTCCTGGTGGGAAAGAAACTTGAGAATTATTATGAAAAGCTGAGCCACAGGATTGTTAGCAAACTTCTGAGCAGAGACACTCCCGACACACAAGGCACCAAGCCCAGCCTACATCTCCACCTTTAGGCTGAGTTCTAAGGATGGTATGTAGGAAAAGCAACGCTATCATTGCGATCAGCATGTTTATTTTGCTGCATCCCCTAGCCAGCTGTAGGCAGGAGTGAAGCAGGCAGCTGCCAGGGTGCAGCCTGAAAGTCAGCAGCAGCATCACATCACAGAGGTGAGCAAGAGAGGGAAGCTCTGCACTGCACAGCAGCCTGTGGCGATAGATCTGCTGTCGTAGCAGCAAAGCTAGCAGAGCCTGTGTGGGGGAAAGCTGGGGGACCACAACCCCACCAGGGCAGCAGGGAAGTGCTGGCCAAAGTTGGGCTGGCCAAAGTTGGGCCCCCTCCTTCCCCACTGGCTGAGGAGGGTCTGGGGAAGTGGGGCTGGGACAAATCTCCATTTTACCCCCTCTCCCCAGGGCAGCAGCTTTCAGCTCGTCTTAGAGACTTCATTTCACCTGTCTGCTGATAAAAGTGGTGAAGGAGAATAGCCACAGATGCTCCAACTTAAAAGGGTTTTTTGTTTGTTTGTTTTTTGGGTGGGGTGTTTTGTTTTGTTTTGTTTTTTTTTTCAAGAGAAAAACTGCTTTTCAAGGTGCCTCTGAAAATTTTCATGTGTTACCATGTGCTCCAGCTGATGGGATTTTCTGCTGTTGGTCCTTACCTTGTTTCCTTCTGCCTCCTGAAACATACCACGTTGCACAGATTGCCTGTGTCCTAGGCAACAAGCGAGCACGTGTTTTCCTGAAAACCAGGAAAAATCAATTCCCACCAGCAGAAGTATGCCAGGAGGTTACGCAGGCAGAGCAAACATGAGCAGCAGAGACAGAGGCTAGAGGTGTCCAACCAACTCAGCAGGAGAGAAGCACTTGTGCAACTCAGAAATGTATATTTACCATCCCACAGCAGTGTACATGGCTAGAGCTGGGGGCTCTGAAGCAACTCGCTAAATTACTAAGTCTAGCTGACCACAAACACTTTGATAGGCTCACAGCTTCTGTCAAACAGGGATTGCACAGCTGTCTGAGCTCCCTCCAGCACAGCAACCATAGGGGAAAGGGGCCTTATCTTCTTCCTTCCTAGTACCAAGCCTGAAACGAGTCCTTGGTGTATGCAATATCAGCCAGAGACTGCCCATCACATGTCTGAATGCCATTTATCACATGCCTTTCTGCCTGGCTTGGTCTGGAATCTTGCTATAGATTCATTTCTGCATCCATACTGAGGTTCATGCCCTCTAGGAACCTGCAGTGTGACATAGGGTGCTGCTATGATGGGCACCATAAAAGGGAAACATTTGGGTTTGGGGAGGGGAAACCCCAAAAGGACCAAGATTTCTAGTGATCTGAACTTACTTTCCCGTCAAAGCAAGTAGGATGCTATGCTTGCAGCGAGCAGAACAGCAGCAGCTGCCCTGGGGTGGGTACTCCCCAGCACTGCCCAGTGTGGACCCCCTGTAGATGGAGTGTTGTGCTGGGGACAGCGGAGGGAGGGAAAGGAAGGTGAAAAAGGGGAAGGGAACATTTCAGCTGGGGCCAGACTCAGCTATCTAAAATACTCATATTTAGTGTAAGCTCTATCAATAGAAAGAGGAGGCAGCCCAGATCATCTCCATGCCCGGAGCACATAGCGTGCATGCAGCTTGCTGATGAAGGAGACAGATCCTGCCTGGTGCCACACATCCCTTTTAATTGAGGCAAGACTGGAACTGAACCTGGCGTCAGAGGCAGCAGTGGGATCTGCAGGAGGATGTCCCTGGGGAGCGGTCAGACGCCTGTGCCAGCTGGAGGGAGCTGCTGGCGAGCACTGCAGGCAGCTGCCGGGCAGCTGCGCTCCCCGTGCCAGCTCCACCACATGTCTCAGGGATGGGGGTAGATGAGCTATTCCCCCTTTTTCTTCCTGAATGCCTTTCTTTGCTAACTTGAAAGAAGCTGACTGGTGCAAAAGCTACAATCCTGTGTCCCTGTTCGTGGCAGTGGGATTAACAATAATACTGGGGGAGGGATCAAATGTATTGAAGTTAGGGACAAATTCAATTTTGATAGCATGGGAACAGAATGTTGCTCATGTATTAAACACCTGGTTCTATGGAGAGCCTTTCAAATGTCAGACTGCATGTGTTCAAAGGAATGGGATCAGGAGAGCAACACATTTACCTACTGAATAATCCTCATTTTAACTCTGAAGAGCAGAAAACTAGCATTCAGATTGAGAAACCTTACGTGAAACCTCTAATTCATACCTTGTCCATTGTCTCTCCTTAGTACCCAGTAAATGTTACAAAAGCAGTTCTTTCCATTCATCCATCCACAACTTTAATACCTTACTTCAGAAATCCACGTTGAAGGCTATAGGTAAAGTGTCTTGCTCATGGTTCATGTTGTGGCTTTCACAGATTTGAATTTTATCTGTTCTCTGTATATTAAAGTGAAGAACAGAACCTACATCCAGGAAGGACACAGGTTTTATGTAACTGTCTCCATGGCCATGTGATACAGGTCATGGCCATTCCTGTGGAAGCTGAACAACCTTTGAACATTTGCAGACTGTTGCTGTTTTACACATTGGTCTGAGCCCTGGTGTGAAATAGGGCTGGAAAAATCACTGCAAAATTTACTTGTCTTTTTCTACAGGCCAAATGCTCATGGTTTAATGCAAATTCACAGACATGAACACTGAGTTTGTGTCAAAATTTTATTAACTCATTTATAGCTTCCTGATGAAAAACGTGCAAATCTCAAGCAGACTAAGTTCTTTGTCTCCCTCACACACACACAGACAGCAGAGCCTTCTCCTGTGACTAGAGCAGTGTAAATGGCTCTTAAGATAAGGGAGAACCCCATCAGTGCACAGGACCTTGGTGGAATGATACCTGCAGCACAGTGAAGTGGGTGATGGTTGTGGCAGAGCTCCCTGCATTGGGTGCTTGGCTTTCAGCACCTTCAGCTCCTGCAGACAATGAAGAATCCTCTTGGAAAAGGAAAACTTTATTTCTGCTCTGACACCTCCAGCCCTTCCCTGGGAAATAACATCACACACCAGAATATCTCCAACAACTTCACCCACTTGGATGGCCAGGGAAGAATTAATTTTAATTAATGATCAATACAATTAGCACCAAGAAGTTTTTTAACAGTAGGGTCACTTATGGCAAAGTTAGTTTTTATCAGGTTTTATAGAGACCCATTTTTGAAAAGCGTACCTGGTGAAAATAATGACTGAAGCCTCTGAAATGTTAAGCAAATCCCTGCCACTCAGGAGTAGCACCAAACTTCCAATCTGATTCCAGTTTATGGAAGTCCTTAAACCTCTGTTTTCATCTACCCTCTCTTGGCAAAGCATTTATGTTGCTTTCCTGGCCTGGGGCTCCAAGAGGACCCTAATTCTGTGCACAGCAGGTAGGATGGTGAGGGGCTGAAGAAGCTGCCATTGGCCCCACAGGCTAGGGAGAATTTGGGAATTTGATACTAAGCCACATCTCAGAGCTGCCTGTGAAAATCATTGAGAAAATACTTTTGACCCAAAAGAAGAGGATGTGTCCAAGCAACTGCATTGGTTGGATATGCTTCTGAGAGGGGAAAAGCAAGTTTAGAAAACACAGAGACATACCTAGTCTAGACGACAAAAACCATAGATGAATAGCTTGAAATTCTCCTTTACATGGGAGATTTCCTGCACATCAAGATTATTTGGGCTTTGCTTGCCAGCCCTGCTGTGTTTTGATTGTGCAGAAAAAAATGGGGTGTAGAAAATTAATTATCTGGGAGATGCAAAGCAGGAACTTGCTGAGCACTTTTATCTATATTACCCAGCCAGACGTAGCATTCCCACTTATGCCAATCCATTTCAAAGTCATATCTATAATTACTCTGGATACACACTCAAGCAACTAACTTATTTTGCTCTTGTGAAAATGCTTTTTAGCCTCCCATATGTGTTACCATGGTAGTTATGCAGTGAGTACTACCATCAATCCTAGCAATCACTAGGGAATTTTGCACCGTGAATATGTTGCTCTGTACTGCGGCACCCTTACTGATGCTTGTGTGAGAAACCATCTGCTTTTAAACTTGTGAGAAATATTGGTGAAGAATGCAAGCCTAGAGAGGTTTTGTTGTGGTTTTTGGCTTTTAATTTAAAGTTGATGTGTATCTGAGTGTTTGACTTGGAAGGCATCGACAGAGCTCGTCACAAAAAGGTGCCTTTGAAGAGATAAAGTTAGACATAATGCCACTGACAGGCTTGCTTATCTAAGTCTCACTTGAACAGAAACAGCACCTGTTTGCTCTCTGTGCTGTCAATCACATTTTTCTCTGCCCAGATGATGATTAGGAGAAATGAGCTATATGCAACAGAAATTAAATGATGAGGAAAATGTTTGTTTTTAGGTGGGCTTAAACTGGAATAATTTAACCTGATCCATTGGCTATGTAGGGCTAAATCGCAGCTGCTTTTTCATTTTACAAAAACAATGTCCAATCAATGAGGCTTTTTAAAAAACCTGGTAAGAGCAGTGCTGATTTTGCATTTCTCCAGCAGTCTTGCAGTGTAGGAATGACCCTCATAAAATTATAACAACTAGAGATGGAAAATAATTTCTAGGTTTAGTCTGATCCCTAAATGTCAGCTTGAGTATATTTCTCAGGATGCATCTTATCCAAGTAGCACCACCCATTATTATTTGATTGGTTGAGACACTGCTTTCCTGACACTTGCTCCCAGAAGGGTTAGATGATACTGTGCTGAAAACCTTGCTACCAGCTGGAAGCTGTCTCACAGCAGGGCTCTCACATTGCTGTGGCTGAACCCTGATAGCAACACTGGAAAATTTCTCTCAGTTTTCCTCAGTTCAATGTGAGCCAATATATGAAAGAGCACTTGGGCTAAGCAGCAGACATGGACAAACATCTGAACGGGGAGATCTGGGGCTGTTATGCTTGTGCCATTCATCATTTTGCAGTTCTTCCTCAGAGGTGGAGATCCTTATGCAGAGCTTAGGGAGGCAAACACTGCTGTTTGTCTGGGTTTGCAGCTATCTCTTAGGTGTGAGAGCTTCCTCTGGGGAGTGGAGAAGGTGCTGATGGTTGGAGCCAAGGTGAGCTGCCCAGAGTTGGGAGAGAGGACCTGTTATTTCAATTGGTCTGCTGTAAAGAGGGTCTTACAGTCTAAGTTGTTCAGAAAAACATTTGGAAGTTATAATCTTCAGGTTTTATTGGATTTTGCATGGCAAGGAATGAGATTTTTTGCAAGCAATGGAGTAATGCGATTGCTATCCACGTGCCTGCAGGGCAGAGCAGTGACATTCAGGAGGTGGCTCGGGGCAAAAGTCCTGCCTTGGTCCTCACTGTGTGCTCCTCACTGCCCAGCCCCAGTGCTTAGTGACATGAATGACCATGGGGCCCCCAGGTCCCTGTCGCAGATCGGAGGAGGGCTGCAAACCCCCACCACAGCCCTGGTCTAGTGCCTTGCACAGGCCGAGTGCCAGTAATTTCCTTTGTCTGAATTTTGAAAATGAGGTGAGGAAAACAAATTACTCTGTTCTGAGCAATCAAAGGAGGGTGCTGAAAGAGTCAGAGGAGACTGGCAGCTGCTCTTCCCCTTTACTTCAGAGTTGTGATTGGAAAATTGGACATCGACATTATGGTCGAGATATCTTAAGGGTGCCTGATGGAAAATGTGACTTCTTCCCTTCCCCTCCTCTTTCCCCACACTCAAGTGTTTGGTTTCTTTACATAAAATATCAAATTAAAACTGACATTTGTTTCACATCAAGTCCTAGTTTTCACTTAAAGTTTTACAATGTGAGGAAAAAGATTTTAAAAAAGTATTTGCTTTTTGCTTTTTTGGAATAGTTTTTCTTGTAATCCCACTGAAAAAGTGAGAAGATATTAAAAAAGAGGAGAAAAGTGGAGATTTAAAAAAGCAGAAACACAGTAAACTAAAGAGCACAGTGAAACTAAAAATGTCTTTGTTCTTCAGCTGTTTTTGAGAACTACACTAGGTTATTTAATTTGCACTTTTCATGCTGAGATTTTTGTAAAAAATCAAATCTATTTTACCAAAGGTTTCAACATCAATTACATTGCAGACTTTGCTGGAAAAATATTTGTCAAAACTGTTTGAGGATTTCGTCCTGTGCAGACAAAACATGTGGGAGCTGTCTGAAATTGGCAATAACCATTCAAAATGCATGTTCTATTTGATTATTATAGCAGATGGGTTGGACTAGATGACCTTTAAAGGTCCCTTCCAACCCAAACCATTCTATGATTCTATAAGCACAGGCTAGCACAAGAAGTCGGAGGTGGATACATTTTCTAGCCACTTGCATTAAACTTGATGGTGAATTTATCAGGAATTTATCATGCCCTCCAACTGTGCTCTTCTTCCCTTATCAGACCTCTTGATGCATGAATTACATTCTGCAGCAAAGCCAGAAGCACATCCCCTCATTCCCACTGGCCACTGCTGCACACAGGGCACAGCCACAGATGAGTAACTCGCTCCTAACTTACCCCCATGGAGATCAGGGAAGCAACTGCTGCTGGAGGACGCAATAGTAAATGCAAAGTTACGGTATCATTGAACTCCAGTCAAAAGTGCATAACAGAGGAGCCCTGGTGCTTCCTCTGTGAGGTCTGGGAAACTGTAGAAAGTAAATATGCACATCAGTGCTTGGCTTTTGTCTATTCTGAGGTTTATGGTTAGCTAAAATAAAGGGAAAACCTCAGAGAAAGACACAAAAGGTTGCAAAGAAATAGTCCAGTCTCCAGTAGTGCGGCCTCAGCTCCACAGTATGGGAAGCTACAGCTGAAGATGTCTATGTCATTTAATATCTTAATCAGTGACACAGACAGTGGGATCAAGTGCACCCTCAGCAAGCTTGTAGACACCAAACTGTGGTGCAGCTGACATGCCTGAGGGATGAGATGCCATCCAGAGGGACCTGGGCAAGCTCAAGAAGTGGGCCCATGTGAACCTCATGAGGTTCAACAAGGCCAAGTGCAAGGTCCTGCACCTCAGTCAGATCAATCCCCAGTATCAGTACAGGCTGGGGGATGAGTGGACTGAGAGCAGCCCGGCCAAGAAGGACTGGGGGGAACTGATGGATGAAAAGCTGGACATGAAACAGCAATGCACTCGCAGCCCAGAAGACCAACTGTATCCTGGACTGCATCAAAAGAAGCATGGCCAGGAGGTCAAGAGAAGGGATTCTGCCCCTTTACTCTCATGAGACACCATCTGGAGTAATGCATCCAGTTCTGGAGTCCTCAGCACAGGAAAGACATGGACCTGTTGGAGCAGGTCCAGAGGAGGCCACAGAAATGATGGGAGGGCTGGAACACCTCTGCTCTGAAGAAAGACTGAGAGAGATGGGGTTGTTCAGCCTGGAGAAGAGAAGCCTCTGAGCAGACCTTATTGAGCCTTTCAATACTTAATAGAGGCCTATAAGAAAGATGGGGACAGAATTTTTAGCAGGGTCTGTAGCAATAGGACAAGGGGTGATGGTTTTAAACTAAAAGAGGGGAGATTCAGACTAGATATAAGGAAGAAATTTTTTACAGTGAGGGTAGTGAAACACAGGAACAGGTTGCCCAGAGAGGTGGTAGATGCCCTATCCCTGGAAAAATTCAAGGTCAGACTGGACGGGGCGCTGAACAACTTGATCTAGTTGAAGATGTCCCTGTTCGCTTCAGGGGGTTTGGACTAGATGACCTTGAAAGGTGCCTTCCAACCCAAACCATTCTATGATTCTATGATTTACAATTCTACAATAAGCTGTGCCGTGTCAGGAAACATCCCCTGAAGAACAAATTCAAGTGAGACTGACCCACAGAATGAGGCATCAGACCAAGAAAGAGCACAGGAAGCTCCTTGCAGAAGTCCTAGGTTCAACAGGGGAGACGAATCTTACATGCTGAATAAAGCAGAGATCACATCACTGCTGAGAGCACTTCAGGGTGCATACACTGGCAAAGATGCCGGGTAATATTATATGTCTAAGAGGCAGCAGGTTGCAAAGATCTGAGTGCATCTCAGATCACTCCCATCACACGGGTGCCTTTCAGCTTTGGACCTCAGGTACCAGGTGACACTTGCATACCCCCAAAGAAACAGATTATTTTAACTAAGTGCAGTAACAGCTGAACTTCACCTTGTTTTGGTCTGAACACAGAAACCTGAAGAGTGGCAGTAAATTGGCTTCAAAACATCCACCCTGCTTCAACACAGCCAAGGCTTGCTGGCAAGCATGTCACCTCTCAGGGACCTGCCCTCATGTGCTCAGGATCTTCTGAGCCATGAGTGAGAAGTGAGAGAAAGAGCAGTCTGAGGGAAGCTTCCACCCTTGTCTCTTTTGCCTCTTTGGTTTCTCTCTTTGGACGCTGTTTGCAGTTTGATTGCTGATACTCATGCCAGCCTCCTCTCCTACCATTTACCTTCTATTTTCCCCAGCCCTGTGGGAAATGTTGGTTAGATCCCACAGAAGAAATATCTTTTTCAAAATAACCCTCAGAGCGAAGAAGCAAAAGTAGACAGCAATTGTTTGATTGCTTGTAGCTTTCAGGACACTTACCAGCACCGTCTGCATGTTTCCAAGTCTTTTTCTCTACAATACGAGACAACACCTCTTACTCTCCAGTCACTCAGCGCTATTCACCTCCACATCAGTATAACTGCCAGCAAGGGAAACCTTAACCTAGCTTCAAGGAGTCCCACAGAGACCAACCACAGCTGCAGATAAACTTGAGCCAACCTTGTTCCTCTTGCCAGGAAGGGCAGCTGCAATCATACGGCCCAAATACTACAATCTCAAGCTCCAGCACATTCTCCAAAGCACTTATATCTCTGAAAATATCTAGGATGGTCACTGATGGAGAGACACCCATCATGGTAGTCCAAGCACAATCCTTTTCAACATGCATGCACTTCACTTTGGGAGACAGTCCTGAAGGGCAAGGAGTTCCAGGAAGCCTGGACATTCTTCAAGAAG